>NW_007077347.1:0-742 GCF_000164805.1 Carlito syrichta | reverse complement strand
CAATGTTGATCTTCCGATCCATGAGGCATAGGATATTTTTCCATTTGTTTGTGTCAACTTTGATTTCTTGAGCAGTGTTTTATAGTTTTCCTTGTAAAGGTCTTTCAGGTCTCTGGTTAGGAAGATGCCAAGGTATTTAAATTTTTTTGTGGCTATTGTGAATGGAATTGTGTTTTTTATTTGGGTTTCTGTTTGTTTATTATTGGTGTAGAGAAATGCGATTGTCTTTTGTACATTTATTTTGTATCCTGAGACTTTGCCAAAGGTCTTTATCAGTGTAAGGAGGTTTTTGATAGATTCTCTTGGGTTTTCAAGGTATACAATCATGTCGTCTGCCAAGAGAGATAGCTTGACTTCCTCTTTTCCTATTTGGATACCCCTGATTGCCTTCTCTTCTCTGATTGCTCAAGCCAGGACTTCCAATACTATGTTGAACAGGAGGGGTGAAAGTGGGCATCCTTGTCTTGTTCCAGTTTTCAGGGGAAATGGTTCTAATTTTTGTCCATTTAGGAGTATGCTCGCTGTGGGTTTCTCATAGATGGCTTTTACTATTTTGAGGTATGTTCCCCGTATACCTAGATGTTCAAGGGTTTTTATCAAGAAGGGGTGCTGGATTTTATCAAAAGCTTTTTCTGCATCTAATGATATAATCATTTGGTTTTTGTTTTGACATCTGTTGATATATTTAATAACACTTATGGTTTTACAAATGTTGAACCAGCCTTGCATCCCAGGAATGAAG
>NW_007077346.1:0-802 GCF_000164805.1 Carlito syrichta | reverse complement strand
GGAAAGAAAAAACACAAGCAATAAAATAGAAACACAAAATCAATCATGGTAGTTTCCTCTGCATTGACTACAAGAGATAGTATCAAGGAAATATGTAGATGTAGCCTTAATGAACTCAGCACCATCCTGTACTCTAAATTAAATGATTGATATGCAAGCATTTCTTTTAATGCTTTTCACACATTTCATACAATTTCATACATTGTACTTTGCATGTTTTGAATATTTCTTAAAATTTTGCTGCAAAGATAAGAATTTGGAAAACGTACAAATTTGACATAAGTAATAACACTTGTAATTATATACAGTTATTTCGTCAACCCCAAATGTAAAAATTATGTCCACATTTTGACAATTAAAAAAACAATAAATGAAAGCAATAAATGAAAGAGCAGAATATATACAGATGAAATGAAAATTACAGAGCATGTAAATGTAAATCTGATAGAGAAATTAATGATCATTATTCAATAAAGAATGGAGTATAATGAGAAAAACATAGGATACATGAAAGGCATAAATGACAAGATTTTTTAACAGCCAGAATTATTTTTGGGGGGTTCCTCCACTAGATAAGTATCCTAGGAACCCATCAACATCAGTTAGCAATTAACTTTGTTGCAAGAGGCTGTGTTCAGCTTCGGTGAATTTTTTTTTTTTTTTTACTGTGTTTGCCTGTTTCCTGATGGGTGACTTATGAGTACACCTGCTCACACCACGTGGAGTGTTCATCAGTTTATGACCATGAACCCCATTCCCCCACCCTCTCTATTCACCTAATCTTGGCCCCAGCGACTATTTT
>NW_007077345.1:0-809 GCF_000164805.1 Carlito syrichta | reverse complement strand
AAGTAAAAGATACATCATATTTACAAAGTATATCAGGAAAATGAATGTTATAGGTCGAGTAAACGTTAGTTGATGTTTATTGATAATGGAAAATCAAAAAGAATAAACTTGTCACATATATCCCACTTTTTGTATTTAATGTAAATTTTTTCAATTATTACTTTTTCATCCTTACAAAAGATAATAAAATAAAAGTTTTAAAGGAGAGTAAAATATTTCAAAAATTCCTTGAGTTATGTCTCTGGTTTCTTTAGCCAACGGTCTGTCATCTTAAAGCTGGGAAATAAATTATAAGTCAACAACAAATTAAAGATCAAATGCTTCACACTCACAATTCACAACATACAGAGATACCATCTAATAATTAGCTATTTACATAATCCCTGAAGAACTGCAAACAAGGTCAGAGGTTTACTTGCAAATTTATCCTATCAATAATGTGAAAGTTTATTGGTACTTAAAAACATAGATTATCTAAGACCTTTTAAAAATTACAGTATGAATCTTCCAGTTCTTGAAGAGAGCAACAGCACAAAAATAATATAAGCAATACCAACTTGTGTTTCTAAAAAACTGTCCAACTTGTATCACATCTGAAAGAAACTACCACTGCCAGGCTCAGTGGCTCAACCTGTAATCCCGCACCTTAGGGAGGCTGAGGTGAGTAGATTGCCTGAGCCCACAGGTTTGAGACCTGCCTGGGCAATTTGCCGAGACTTCATCTCTCCAATAAATCAAAATGAGCCAGGCATGGTAGTGCGCACCTGTAGTTCCAGCTACTGGAAGGCTGAGGCTGAAGGATCGCCAGA
>NW_007077344.1:0-910 GCF_000164805.1 Carlito syrichta | reverse complement strand
CACACACACACACACACACACACATTTTAACATCTTACTCAAAATCTACAGCAAGATTTTTCTCCCTATTGACAAGCAATCTTACCAAGTTTGGCAGACTATTCTAGCTACTGATATGATAAAAGGATGGGCCCTTTTCACATTTTCTGTCTGAATATAAAAGTAAGAAAAAGCAGAAGAAATGTGCAAGCTGGCCTTTACCCGCTCCTTCTGAAATCAAAAGGACCTCATATAGGTAACAAATACATATAAACACAACTGATGTTTCACTAATCAAGAACATACTCATGAACAGTTATGTATACCTACTTTAGAATCATTAACATGATTTTGAGCTGGATTCGGTGGCTCAGCCTGTAATCCCACGTCTTGGGAGGCTTAGGTGAGTGGATTGCCTGAGCCCACGGGTTCGAGATCCACCTGGGCAACTTGGCGAGACCTCATCTCTACAATAAATCAAAAATTAGCTGGGTGTGGTATCGCGTGCCAGCAGTTCCAGCTACTTGGAAGACTGAGGTGGAAGGATTGGTGGAGTCCAGCAGGTCGAGGCCGTGGTGGCCAGGAGTGGCCACTGCACTCCAGTCCTCCAGTTTGGGCTACAGAGTGAGACTCCAACTCAAAAAAAAAAAAAAAAAAAGAACATGATTTTGATGAGCTTCAAATGTCAACGCAAATGAATCAGATACATTTTTTGAAGTATTTTTCTTGTTTAGTAGCCAAATGCATTTGATAAGTGAGTCAGAAAAATTTCACAATAAATCAAAGGGCTAACAAATAAGTTAGCATACGTCTAGTGACTATTATTAATCGGCATGGCCTCCACACCACAACAGCTAAACCACTGGCTGATACACCACTGGAGAAATACCAATGCTAAGAAAGAAAGAACAGTCTTGAGCTCAGAGACAGT
>NW_007077343.1:0-907 GCF_000164805.1 Carlito syrichta | reverse complement strand
GCTGGCTGTGGGTTTCTCGTAGATGGCTTTTACTATTTTGAGGTATGTTCCCCGTATGCTAAATGTTCAAGGGTTTTTATCAAGAAGGGGTGCTGGATTTTATCAAAAGCTTTTTCTGCATCTAGTGATATGATCATGTGGTTTTTGTTTTGACATCTGTTGATGTATTTAATTACATTTATGGTTTTACGAATATTGAACCAGCCTTGCATGTCAGGAATGAAGCCTACTTGGTCATGGTGGATGATTTTTGAGATGTATTGCTGAATCTGGTTTGCTAGGATCTTGTTGAGAATTTTAGCATCTATGTTCATCAAAGATATTGGCCTGTAGTTCTCTTTCTTTGTTGGATCTTTACTTGGCTTGGGTATCAATGTGATGTTGGCTTCGTAAAATGATTTGGGGAGAGTTCCATCTTTTTCAATCGCCTGGAATACCTTCAGTAGGATTGGTATCAGCTCCTCCTTAAATGTCTTGTAGAATTCTGCTGGAAAGCCATCTGGACCAGGGCTTTTTTTTGTAGGAAGTTTTCTTATTACGTGGTCGATTTCCTTGATTGTTATTGGTCTATTTAGGGTCTCAATTTCTTCTTGTTCCAACCTAGGTAGGTTGTGTGATGTCAGAAAGTCTTCCATTTCCTTCTGGTTTTCAAGTTTGTTTCCATACAAGTGTACGTAGTAGTCTCTAATGATCTTTTGTATTTCTTCAGGGTCAGATGTGACTTCATCTTTTGTGTTTCTGATTATGCTTATTTGGTTTTTTTCTCATTTTTTCTTGGTCAGTCTAGCTAGGGGACCATCAATCTTGTTTACCCTTTCGAAGAACCAGCTTTTTGTTTCATTGATTTTTTTGTATTATCTTTTTGTCTTCTATGTCCTGGATTTGGGCTTTTATTTTGGTGATCTGG
>NW_007077342.1:0-765 GCF_000164805.1 Carlito syrichta | reverse complement strand
ATTGATTCCTGCACCTCCTTTGGGGAATGAGGTTTCTTGGGGGCACCAGGGCAGTGAGTTATCCTGTGGGGAGCAACATAGGAGGGGGCTATCTTCCCCAGGACCCCACATGACCCCACACAACTCCCCAGCAGCCCAAAGTTGGAGCCAGGATTTCACAGTCAGACCCAGGAAAATGGATCATTTGAGCTAGCAGACAGGTCAATGCCCCTGCAGAGAATTAAATGTGCAGCCACTTCCCCCCACAGCTGACACCCACTGGAAGGGAGGAGTAAGAGGACACAATTTATGTTAAGCCACTGGACACTGTTTTCTTTAATCCTCCATTACTTAACACAAGAAGGAAAGGGTGCAAATGAATGAAAACTTTGGCAACTTACAAAAGTAAAACCAAACACCACTTCAGATGCCAAAAATGATTTCAACTTAATTTTTGCTTATGCTCAAAACTGCACAATAGCCATGAGGCGACCTCTTCAACCCATGTGATCCCTATTGTTTGGATTATTTTTATTCGCTAGATATGGCTTTACAGGATTCCCTCTGGAAAACTTGGATACAATTACCTCAGCTCTGCCAGAAAGAGAGAAAACCAAGACTTCCAGACTTGAGTGAAAAGTTGAAGAGTACACAGGAGCGGGGACAGCAGCAAGAAAGAGGAGTCCCACTAAGCCAGGCTAAGCCACTGGGACCCCCAGGCCTGCCCTGGCTCCCGGGTCACCCTGGGCCAGTTTGTCCTCAACCTCCTGCATGGGCAAGGAGTCC
>NW_007077341.1:0-683 GCF_000164805.1 Carlito syrichta | reverse complement strand
CAGACACGGAGAGATTGTGCCTTGTCATACCAGCACTTTAGGAGGCTGAGGCAGTAGGATCACTTAAGCTCAGGAGATCAGGTTGGTTAAAATACACAGATCTCAACACCACAAAAAATTTAAAAAATCGGGCAGTTATGGGTGGAACACGCCATGGTCCCAGCCGCTGGAGAGGCTAAGGGGGAAGGAGTATCTGTGACTAGGAGATGGATGCTGTGGTGAGCTCCGATCGTTCCATTGCACTCCAGCCTGCATGACAGAGGGTGACTCTGTCTCCAAAAATAAAAGAAAATAATGATAGTGAGTGGTCTGTTTAATAACATAAAATTATAAAGACAGATCCGTTTTTTAAATTATATGCAAAAAAAATTTTTTTTGGTAGGACGGGCTCGGTGACTGAGACCGTGATCCCAGCATTTTGGGAGGCCGAGGCGAGTGGATCGCCTGAGCCCACGGGTTCGAGACCCACCCCGACACTTGGTAAAACTTCATCTCTACAATAAATCAAAAATTAGCTGGCCGTGGTGGCTCACGCCTGTAATTCCAGCTACTTGGAAGACTGAGGTGGAAGAATCGCCAGAGCCCAGCAGGTCGAGGCTGCGGTGACCTGGAGCGTGCCACTACAATGCAGTCTGGATGACAGAGTGAGACTCCTACTCCAAAGAAAAATTATGATACAGAAG
>NW_007077340.1:0-802 GCF_000164805.1 Carlito syrichta | reverse complement strand
GTAGAATGGACATCTTAACAATGTTGATTCTTCAATCCATGTGCATGGAATATCTTTCCATTTGTTTGTGTCATCTTTGATTTCTTTGAGCAGTATTTGTAGTTTCCATGGTAAAGGTTTTCACATCTCTGGTTAGGATGATGCCAAGGTATTTCTTTTTTCGGTGGCTATTGTGAATGGGATTATGTTTTTCATTTGGGTTTCTGTTGCTTATTTATTGGTGTAAAGAAATACGATTGTCTTTTGCAAGTTTATTTTATACCCTGAGACTTTGTCAAAGTCCTTTATCAGTGCAAGTAGGTTTTTGACAGATTCTCTTTGATTTTTCAGTTATAGAATCATGTTGTCTGTAAAGAGGAATAACTTGACTTTCTCTTTTCCTATTTGGATATCCCTAATCTCCTTCTCTTGTCTGATTGCTCTGGCTAGGTCTTCCGAATCTATGTTGAACAAGAGGGGTGAGTGGGCATCCTTGTCTTGTTCCAGTTTTCAGGGGAAGTGTTTCCAATTTCTGTGTGTTCACCAGTATGCTGGCTGTGGGTTTATCATAGATAGCTCTTACTATTTTGAGGCATGTTCCATCTATGCCTAGATGTTTGAGGGTTTGTATTTTATCAAAAGCTTTTTCTGCATTTAATGATATAATCATGTGGCTTTTATTTTTTTATGTCTGTTGATGTATTTAATGACATTTATGGTTTGACAAATGTTGAACCAGCCCTGCATCCCTGGGATGAAGCCTACTTAGTCATGGTGGACTATTTTTTTAGGTATGCTGTTGAATCCAGTTGCTAGGATCTCG
>NW_007077339.1:0-1220 GCF_000164805.1 Carlito syrichta | reverse complement strand
CTGGCCCGAGTCCAAGCAGCATAAAGCAACAGGCAAAACTCTTTCCATTGAGCTGTGTTTCCATGGTTGGTGGTCCACCCATGACTGCAGAGGCTGTCTTTCCAAGGGGCTATGCGATTGTTGATGCCATCGGCCCCCCTGCTTTTGAGGCCGAACAAGGACAGGACTCTGCTTCGCTCGTGTATTTAACCACCAGATTTTGCAGCGACGGTCCATCTAGAGTCACTCTACAGAACACAACCTTTAAAAACTTACTAAATAGGCAATGTTTCACCATTAATCTCGCTTTGGACAATAGATGCCAGTCCGCTGTTCATCCACATACGAACAAGACACAGAGAGCGGCCGATTGCAACCCTTGCTTCATGATAATAATAAAAACCCCAGTCAGACACAGAAGCTCATGACTGTGATCCCAGCATTTTGGGATGCAGTGGCAGGAGGATACGTTGAGCCCGGAAGTAAAGTCGGGAAACTTCATCGTTATGAAAAATACAAAAAACCCTGGAGTATGGTGGCGTGTGTCGTTAGTCCCAGCAACTCAGAAGGCTGAAGCGAGAGGACCGCTTGAGCCCGATTGTTCAAGTCTGCGATGCACTCTAACCCGGGCAATATAGCAAGACTCTGTATCTACAAAACAAAACACAAAAAACCCCAAAGTAGGTTAGGCTAATTCATCATTTCTTATACTTGAAATTTATTTATTCTATGTCTGCATATTTAAAGCTCGTTCCTGCTGACACACACCTTCTTGATGCTTCACCCCTCTCCTTCCATAATAAAAGGCGCCGGGCAGCCCCCTTCAGGGAGCCAGCTCTCAAATCTTCCTCCCGTGTTTTCTCCTTTGAACAAATTCCCAGTAAAACCTTGTCTGAGGATCTGTTTGGTCTCATGTCAACGTATAGTACATGAGAGTCGAAGAATCTGTGGTCACCAACACTTTTCTTTTTGAGTTGGAGTCTCACTCTGTCACCCAGACTGGAGTGCAGCGGCCGCTCCCGGCCACCGCAGCCTCTAACTGCTGGGCTCTGGCAACCCTTCCGCCTCAGCCTTCCAAGTAGTTGGAGTTACAGGCATGCACTACCACACCTGGCTGATTTTTGGATGTATCGTAGAGATGAGGTCTTCTGCCTAGGCGGGTCTCGAACCCGCAGGCTCAGGCGCTCACAAACTTATTATTATAATGAAGTAAGTGTCGCGATCGGGCACTTGTCTTCAAT
>NW_007077338.1:0-934 GCF_000164805.1 Carlito syrichta | reverse complement strand
ATGGGTAGAATGTATATTCTGTGATTGTTGTGTGGAATGTCCCTGTAGGTATCAGTTAAGTTCATTTGGTCAAGAGTCACATTGAGGGTTCCAGATCTCCTTGCTTTTTTTTGTCTTAATGATCTGTCTAGGGTTGTGAGTCGGGTATTAAATCCCCCAGCTATGAGAGTGTTAGAGTCAATATCTTTAAAGTTTGCCTAGAAGCTGCTTTATGAAAGTTGGTGCTCCTATTTTGTGTGTATAGATGTTTAGGACGGCTCTTTCTTGTTGATAGATTGAACATTTTATCATTGTATAGAGACCTTCTGTATGTTTTTTAAATTTTTTGATAACTTAAAGATTATTTATCTGATATCAACATCACATTCCTGCTCTTGTGTTCCGTTTGTCTGAAATTTTGCTTCTCATCCTCTTACTTTTGAGTCTGTGAGTGTCCTTTCTGGTGAGATGAGTCTCTTGGAGACTATATATTGTTGCCTCATGATATTTTATCCATTTTCCCATTCTATGTCTTTTCAGTGATGCATGTAGTCCATTCACATTCAGACTAATTACTGAAATGTGAGAGTTTATCCCTGTTATGAGGTTCTTATAGAGTTGTTGTTGTTCCTGTTTGTTGGTTGTCTTTCTTTTATTTTGGAGTTGATTTATGTGTGTTTTCAATCATTTTCCTGCATTCTTTTGATGAACATTGTCATTTTTTTCCTTCTGTGTTTCATACTTTTTAAGTGTTTCTTGTAGAGCTGGTCTAGAGGCATCGTAAGTTTTTAGGGATTGAATGTCTGGGAAAGATTTTAATTTTCCCTCACTGATGAAGTTTAGCTTAGCTGGGTCGTTTATCTTGGTTGAAGTTGTTCATCACCCACATCTTTATAATAAATAAATAAAATTTATTAAAAAAATAAAAAGAAATTTTTTATCTTTGAGAAGTTTG
>NW_007077337.1:0-455 GCF_000164805.1 Carlito syrichta | reverse complement strand
TCACACTCCTCTTCTATTTCCCCTCTATACCAAGTCTGAGCTTACCATTGCAGTTCTTTCTTCCAGAAGAAGTGTGGCTACATCCTTTTGATGTCAGCTTGAAATCATACCCTGAGCTGCTCCCAGAACGGCCTGCCCAACGACTTGGGCTTTTCTGATAAAGTATTTGCTCATTTATGTTCACTTATTCCTCAGCTCGGTCTCCCCAGCCTGGTCTCATTTCCACCATCAGTACATCTTGGGGACCATTCCATCCCATCTTTCCACACTGTATCACACGCTGTTCTCTCTAACTCATGTCTAAGACTAGAGTTTCATTACAATTACTGGTCAACTTTTCACAGCTCCTCAAATTCATCTACAGATTCAATGCGATTCCAATAAAAATCCTTTTTTTTTTTTTTGTGGAAGCTTATAGACTGATTCTAAAATTAAGGAAATGACAATAGCCAAAA
>NW_007077336.1:0-579 GCF_000164805.1 Carlito syrichta | reverse complement strand
TGATCCCATTCCATTTGATCCCATTCCAATACTGGGCATTTCAGTCCTATCCGTTGCTCTCCATTCGATTTCATTCCATTCCATTCCATTGCTCTCCATTCTATTCTATTCCATTCGTTTCCATTCCATTACTCTCCATTACATGTCATTCCATTCCATTCTGTTACTCTCCATTCCATTCCCTTCCATTCCATTCCATTCCGTTACTCTCCATTTTGTTCCATTCCATTTCATTACAAACCATTCCATTCCATTCCATTCCGTTACTTTCCATTCCATTCCATTCCATTCCATTCCATCAAATTCCATTCAATTCTGTTACTATTCATTCCAATCCAATTCATTCCATTACTCCCCGTTCCCTTCCATTCCTCTCTATTCCACTCCATTCCATTCTGTTCCTTTACTCTCCATTCCATTCCATTCCATTCTGTTACTCTCCTTTCCTTTCCATTCCATTCCACTTCATTTTATTCCATTCTATTCCTTTATTCTCCACTCCATTCCATTCCATTCCATTCCATTCATTCCTTTCCATTCTGTTACTGTCCATTCCATTCCATTCCATTAAAATTCAGT
>NW_007077335.1:2667-4341 GCF_000164805.1 Carlito syrichta | reverse complement strand
TAGTACTTTGCTATAGAGGTATCACTCATGATAGTTTCCATTTTCTGATGACTAATAAAGTTATTATCTTTCACATATTTATTTTGCCATTTGATCTTGGACTTGCATATTGTCATTTGGGGAGTGTCTGTCCAAATCTTTTGTCCATTTTTTTTTACTGCTTTACCTTTTTCTTATTTATTTGTGGAAGCTCTTTATATATTTGAGCCATTTATTGGTTATACGTTTTGAAAACATTTTCTCGCACTCTGAGTGCCTTTTCATTCTCTTGATTGTGTCTTTGAAGGGTCAAAAATTCTTACTGTTAATATAATTTTTCATTTATTTTTTCATCATTAACATCTTATTTAAGAGATGTTTGTCTACTTCTTGATCATAAACGTACTCTCCTCTGTTTTCTTCTAAAAACTTTGCAGTTTTATCATTTAATTTAGTTTTGAAATCTACATGGAATAGATTTTTGTGCATATTTTGTGTATTTCAATTACTCTTTTTTTTTGAGTTGGAGTCTCACTCTGTCGCTCAGACTGGAGTGCAGTGGCCGCTCCCAGCCACTGCAGCCTCGACCTGCTGAGCTCCGGCAATCCTTCTGCCTCAGCCTTCCAAGTAGACGGAATTACAGGCATTCGCTACCACACCCGGCTGATTTTTTGATTTATTGTAAAGATGAGGTCTCACTGCCCAGGCGGGTCTCGAACCCGCAGGCTCAGTCAATCCTCTCACCTCAGCCTCCCAAAGGCACGGGATTACAGGCTGAGCCACAGAGCCCAGCTTCAATTACTCTTTACTTGTATGATCTGAGACTTCGTTTCATTTTATTTTTATCCAAACGTAGATAATAACACCTACTGTCAACTTATTGTTGTGCAAATTAGATGAGGTAGCATGATAAAGTGTTTTATTCATTAAGCCCCACAGCATATAAGACACTGCACAGGAAAATCACAGATAAAAATCGACATCCCTTCCAAAAAACCCTGATGATCTATTAAAGGACACGGTTTTCCAAATAACTGTTCTGTAAGACATAGTATAATGCATAGTATAACAGAGTCATAAACAAAACATTATAGTCAGGAGAGCAGCAAAAGCATAAATAATGGAGTAAAAAAGAAATTATTGAGAAGAAAGAAAGAACCCATGTTAAAAAGCAAATGACAGAAAGTGCGAATTAGCAAGACAGACTGAAATGAAATTATGATGGAATTTGTAAAAATGTGCAATTTTTATCTACTAAGATAAAATCCAGAATCAAAATGCAATTCCTTATTAATGAGGGTGTATTCAAACTGGAACCTTCATCTCCTCTCCTCAGAATACTGCTGTGGTGCTTTAAATGAATCAGACCCTTTTGGAAACTTAACAAATAAATAAAGAACCATAAAATGCATTTTCCATCTCATCCAGCAATCCCAGTTTTAGAAAAAAATTCTAAGGAATATTTTAAAATGCAAAAAAAAAATAATGTACAGAGTTCTTCATGGCAGAATTTCTTACAGTAGCATGGTAGTAGAAGCCACCACATTGTGTAATCAAGGGAGAAAATGGCAAGTTGTTTCTGTCAAAGCTTCTCAATGAATTCTTACAAAGTCATTTAAGAAGATAGCACCAGAGAGCATGGAAAGGTAGGGATTACAGTTATTATAATGTTTATGAAGAACCCTAAATCCAAGG
>NW_007077335.1:0-1086 GCF_000164805.1 Carlito syrichta | reverse complement strand
AATATGACATATGTATAAGTATGCAAATATGCGTTTATGTAAGGTACTTGGCACAATGCCTGACTCATGATAAACACTTAGTAAATTTTTATCTTGCATTGTGGTCCAACTTGACATAGCATCATGATTATCAACCAGACCAATTCCCATGGGTAAACCCATTAGGCTCCCCTCTGGTGCAAGGAACCACAACCTGATAATTATTTTGTACTTTACAGCTAACTTTTTAAATAGTTAAATCAATCCCAGTTACATTATAGATGACATAAATATTGGCTAGGAGTGGATGTGGTGTGAGCTTAGGTGTCTGTAGTCTCTACAGGGTTTAAGCGGCACCATCCTGGGGAAAGAACACTTGGAAACTTTCTGAGGTTGGGGCAAATTGTCACTACTCAGAGACGTTTGAATAACGGAGACAGAACAGGCTCAACCCTCTGCTGAGACATAGTCAGCAGTGAGCCCTTTCTAGGGACAACCTGAGAAAATGTTCCCACCAAGAGCCTACCCTTCTAGGATATCTAGCCCTTTGGAAGTCCTGGCCATTGCTCCATGGCCATCCACACTCCCAGTTCCTCTGTGGATGGAACAGTCTTGGACTTCCTCCCCCTTGCTTCAAAGCAACAGAATTAACTCTCATTTTCCTCAGCACAGTTGTCACTAACTGATATGTTCTTGCATGTGTCTTTTTTTGTATTTTTTATTGTTTAGCTGCCCTTCATGTGTCCCTGTCTCCTGTTGTTCATGCATTTTTATTTGCTGATTATCCACCAGAAATTCATTTTTTTTTTTTGAGTTGGAGTCTCACTCTGTCACCTGGGCTGGAGTGCAGTGGCATGCCCACAGCCACTGCAACTTTGACCTGCTGGGCTCAGGCGATCCTTCCACCTCAGCCTTCCAAGTAACTGGAATCACAGGTACATGCCACCATGCCCAGCTAATTTTTTGATTTATTGTAGAGACGAGGTATCACCAAGTTGCCTGGGTTTGTCTCAAACCCCTGGTCTCAGGCAATCCTCTCGCCTCTGCCTTCCAAAGTGCTAGGATGACAGGCATAAACCAACATGCCTGGCTTACTTGTACAGCTTA
>NW_007077334.1:0-1470 GCF_000164805.1 Carlito syrichta | reverse complement strand
TGGGGGGCCCAGGTCCGCACAGTCATCGTGACTGTGCATAAGCTGGACCCTGGGTTCAAGAACATGTTTACTAGAAGCTAAGGTTTACATAGTCACTGTGACTGTGCATAAGTCAGCTCTGGCATATAAGCAGGTTTGAAATAATACAAACCTATCTTTCACAACTTAGACAGAGGGGGGTTTGGAAGGGATTTATTGTTTAACATTCACACACTGCCATCAGGGGTTACAGAAGCAGAAGCCAGTTAACCTATTAACATAGATATTATGAGGTAAACAAAAACCTAGAGGCGTGCGTAGAGACTTATAAACTACAACAAACACTTCTTATACAACAATAAAGCTTTTAAACCTCTCATTCCCCCCTCCCATAGGAACCTAAAGAAAGGACCCAATCATGGGTCTGCACAAATTTCTTGAAGGCCATCCCGAATATGAGTGGGAGGATTAAGACAACAAGGATGAGTGCCGAGTGGCTGGTATTGCTGTTTGAGTACTATGAGTTGAACGGTGCTTTACAAAGGCTATAAGCCTGTTGATGATGCAAGGCCCAAAAATGAGTAGGAGAATTAAAACAGCTAAAGGGCCAGCTACGGTGGAAATTAATGTAGTAAACCAGGAGGTGTGGTTAAACCATGCTTCAAACCAATTGAGTTGTTGCTCTCGTTCTTCTTTGCGTTCAGCTAACTCTTCCCTTACCTTAGCCATGGATTCCCTGACAATATCCGAGTGGTCCGTGTAGAAACAACATTCTTCTCCTAGGGTGGCGCATGTTCCTCCCTGCTGCAGAAATAACAAATCTAGCCCTCTATGGTTCTGTAGGACCACCTCAGATAACAAGGTTAGGGATTCCTGAAGGTGAGAGATGGGAAAATTCAATTCTCTCGATGTCTATGTTTATCTGCCCTAAGGCCATTATAATAGTGACTTTGGGTAGCTAGGGAGGCAATACCCGTTCCGGCTCCTTGTTAGTCCAAGTCCAAGAAGAACTGCCATGGAAATGGCGGTGACCGGCTCTCTTCTGTCTCTCCGGTGGATACCTGGGGTAAACCACCGGAGTATATCCTCATCTGAGTGGTAGAGAATTTTTGGAAGTAATTGGACTAACACGCAGAAGCCTTGTTGGGTCTGATTTAAGACCTGCCCATGGAAGCAAGGGGTTAAGCCTGTTGAACATGCTCACCAGCTATTTTTAGGGGGCAGGTGGTAATCTAGGCTAGATACAGGCAGCGTAATGTTGCGTAGGGACTGAAACGCTGGTGCGGGGCGGCCTATGCATAATCCTTGGCCTGTTACCGACTGGAGAGTAAGTCCCTGGGTTGCTGGCTGCCATCTACAAGAATTGGGACTATGCTTGGTTGTATAGTTTCTCATTACTGCAATTCCTTTGTAATAGGGAGGCTGGATGTTATAGCATAACCAACATGACTGGGTGAGCTCTGGCCGGGTTGCATTAAGTAACAGGTAAGG
>NW_007077333.1:0-2514 GCF_000164805.1 Carlito syrichta | reverse complement strand
TTATTGAGATGATCATCATGAGATGCTGGTTAGGATCAGTCTCTTTCAATCAGATCACATATGTAAATAAGCAACCACCCTTTGATTGACTGCTTATGATCCTCAGAGGAAACACTGAATGTTTTGCTTTTCTGGCTGTCTTAGTGCTCAGAGAATGTTAATACAAATGAACTCAGCCATGTATTTGAGCAAGCTGTCACAGCAAAGGGATTTCCAAAGCTTTTTGATTAAAAGGTGTTTGAATGTAGGCATGATCAATTTATGGGCTGATGGTTTACTTCAGCAAATATAAAGATGTATTATCCCTTGAGGTTTGTTTTTAACCTCACTTTCACCTTCATTAATATTAACTTTGTAGGTCAGTAAATCTTGAACAGAAGCCAATATCTTCAGATTATGAGTTATTAATCTTAATCAACCTGAAAAATTGTGTGAATTTTTTTTTACTACAGAAAATAAAGACTTCTTTTTTCTCCTCTTTTTTCTTCAGACTCTCTCTCTTTTTTTTTTTTTTTTTTTTTGAGTTGGAGTCTCACTCTGTCACCCAAACTGGAGTGTAGTGGCCGCTCCCGGCCACCGCAGCCTCGACCTGCTGGGCTCCGGCGATCCTTCCACCTCAGCCTTCCGAGTAGCCGGAATTACAGGCGTGTGCTACCACGCCCAGCTAATTTTTTGATTTTATTGTAGAGATGAGGTCTCGCCTTCCCAGGTGGGTCTCAGACCCGCGGGCTCAGGCAATCCACTCACCTCAGCCTCCCAAAGGCGTGGGATTACAGGCTGAGCCACCGAGCCCAGCTTCTTCAGACTCTCTTAAACAGGAAAGTTAATTTTTGTCTGATCGCCAAACTTCCTTTTCAGAAGAAAAAGTACTTGGGGTCAAGGTATGAGTCTTCATATAAGTTTTGGAAAACTCTCTGACTCACTGAATGAAATGCAAGAAACAAGGATTAAAGGGGCCCTATTTTCAATCCTCCTGTGAAATACCCTGGTTTCAGGAGGCACTAAGACAGGGCTGTGGTCAAATTATTGCTGCCCGTTTTTGTGTTATTTACTGGCTTGACTTGATTTTTATTCAAAACAAATGTATTTATAGAACTGATAACCAAATGCTTTATAATAGAGAAGAGTCACTGCATCTGACCCCAATGCAGGATAAAAAGCAAAGTGTGAAAAGTCATGAATGCATCTGGTTTCCCCACAGCATAAACATTAGGATTGAACTATGCAACAGAGCATTTATTCTTGTTTCAATAGAGTGTTTGGAGTCCTGTACTCTGTAGAACCACATCTGTAATCACAAAGAAATTGAAGACAAAAGGAGATGAAAAAATCATGGAAGAAGTTGGAGGAAGCTGTTCTGATGGCTGGTGGTTACTGCCTAAGAGGGTGGGAATATTTGGTATTTGGAGATAGCTGCATAGAGAGGAAGGGATCTTTGCAAAGGTTGATAAAGGGGATGATTTTTCAAATTATTTGATTAGGGAGACCAGGGACAAGGAAGAGTTGCTAAATATGGTGGCAGGGCTTTGGTCGAGCAGGCAAAGCCATTAGAACCTTGTCTCTCAAAGTGTGGTGTTCAGGATAGCCATGTCAGCATTTCCCAGGAATTAATGGGAAATATAAATTCTCAGTCATATTCCAGAGCTTTTGAATCAGAATCTCTGGGACTGGGGCCCAGCAGTCTGTAGTTGAACAATCTCTAGGTGATTGATATGCACATTCAAGATCGAGATCCACTGCTCCAAGGTACAGATTTTTGCAATCGTATCTGGGCATTTGCAATTCGTTAGGGGGTTTCAAAAATAATAATGTCTGTGCTTTACCTCCAGAGGTTCTGATTTAATTGGTCTGGTATGACCTAGGCATTGAGGTATTTTATAGCTTCCCAGGTGATTTTAATGGTCAGTCAGGGTTGAGAATTACTCTAGAGCAAGCTTCCATCCTAAATTACTTTTTCAGACCTAACCATCTCTTTTCATACAAAATATTTTGCCATGTTTCCATTCCTATTCTTAAATGAAATGTATATGAATTTTATTACTTATATATAGTCTTAACTGCAACATAAAAGAAAAATAACATAAAACTAATTTATAATAATTTGCATTTCAAATATTTTAGTTTGTGGGTCTGACCACACACAGGGAAGCAGGCAGAAACTTGCATGAATTATTATACATGTGACAGTTGCCAGTGTAGATTGACCCAGGTGTGTTGAATTGGCAACCCCCAAACCATGAGTGGCATGAGTGTCAGTGATGTGATTGCCTAAAAAGAACAGATCTTGGAAAAGTTTCTAACAAAATAATGAATAATTTTTCCTTTCTCTGAGCCCTGGTTGAAAGCCTGTACTTAGAAGGAGCAGTGACCTTATTCTAGTAGATACCATGATGCCCCACTAAGATGCCCTCCCCAAGTCTGAAGCACTGTCTCCCCAGTTGTTGAGAGGGCTGATAGCTGATGGCACTTAGCTGATTGTCTTTGGGATTTGCCTTTGAGTGAAGAGTTTGCCTG
>NW_007077332.1:0-851 GCF_000164805.1 Carlito syrichta | reverse complement strand
TGCTGGACTGCCTTGATCTCTTGTGACTGATGGCCACCCTAGCTCAGGGCAATCTCTTCTGTGAGCTGGGGTGGTCTCGAATCTAGGGGCTCAGGTAATCTAATTCAGCCTCCCAGAGCACTGGGATGACAGGCCTGGGCCCCTGTGCCTGGCCTCCACACTCCTCTCGGGGCCCCAACGTGAGGTCCACTCCCTTCGGATGACCCAGGACCAATAAGAGAGTGTCTGGAGTCTCCCGCTGAGACTTCACCTGTCCTCCCGTCTCATTCCCAGGGTGAACCCACTTGCTTCCACCATGGCCAGCCTCAGGGAAAGGGAAGGGGTGACTCTCAAACTTTTGGGATACAAGGATGGCCGGGCAACTCACACATGTCTCCTTGGCACTTGGAGAGGACAAAACGGGAAGATGGCTGGAGCCCAGTAGCTCAAGACCAGGTTGGACACCACAGCAAGACCCCACCTTGACCCCAAGCAAAACCCAGAAAACCTTGGGTGAGGGCAGGCTTTGGCGGGAGGAGTGCCTTTGGCCCAGAGTTCAAGACCAGTCAGGAAGACCAGAATATTAACAAAATGTAAACATTGATCGCAGCAGATTTGGAGGCCCAAGCCGAAAGTATGGCTTGAGTTGGATGGTTTGAGAGCAGCCTTGTCAACCTAGTGAGGAAAGAAAAGAAAGAATGAATGAATGAATGAAAGAAAAAATGAAAGAAAGATCCACTCTCCTGCAAATTTTCTGCCCTCAGTCCTTATCCCCAACTCCTCCCACACATGAGCATCCCCTAAGCTTGGTACCTTCCAGCTCCATCCCCTGCAATGGCTGTCCCTACTTTGGTGTGAGAGTTTCTGAGGCT
>NW_007077331.1:0-823 GCF_000164805.1 Carlito syrichta | reverse complement strand
GTGGGTCAGTGATAAAACTCAGTGGAAGTTGACATCAGGAGCAAAGAAACAGAAAGCAAACTACATTATTTTATCAGTAATAAACATAATTCTGAAAAGATAGCATTGGTAGAAGTCATTGGATACAATCTATCATGCTCTAAATAGAAAGAAATAGTCTTTTCCCCGTTTGCTAACCATGGAAGACATGTCTGTCTATGCAGTAGATTAAAAAACACACAATTATTTGCTAATGTTCATACGTGCTTCCCCCAAAATGAACTATTCAGTGTGAAATTTCAGGATGGGGACTTTGGAAAGTGGCATGGCATAGCAACACAAGACCTTACTAAAGTTAACCTTACACTTAATTAGCAAAATACAATAAATTCTTAAGTTCATTTACAGTGAAAATAATCTGAAAAGAAGGGATATAACCGAAGACACATTTGATGACGTAAATGCCCCAATTGATGTGTGCCTTGTGTTTTCCATATTTTGAAAGTGCTTTAAAAAGTCTAGTAGCATGCCCATACCATACAATTCTTTCATCTAAAGTATTAAAACTGTAGCTTCTAGTCTATTTATGAAATTGTGCAATAATCACCACAATCTAATTTTAATTTTTTTTTTGAGTTGGAGTCTCATTCTGTCGCCCAGACTGGAGTGCAGTGGCCGCTCCCGGCCACCGCAGCCTCGACCTGCTGGGCTCCAGCAATCCTCCCACCTCAGCCTTCCAAGTAGCTGGAATTAGAGGCATGCACTACCACGCTGGGCTGATTTTTTGATTTACTGTAGAGATGACGTCTAGCTGCCCAGGAGGGTCTCGAACACGCGGACCGAG
>NW_007077330.1:0-508 GCF_000164805.1 Carlito syrichta | reverse complement strand
CCTCCAGAGTGTCAGGCATGATGGGACCCTCGATCCAAGACTCCCTGTTTAGATGGGTGTAGAGATGAGGTCTCCATACTTGGCACTGGCTGGACTTGTGCTCCTGGACTCCAGTCATCCTCCTTCCTCAGCTCCCCAGATCAATGGGATTTCAGTCATGGGCAAATACGCCAGTCCTTGGGTGATGGCAGTCCTCAGCATGGGGATCACCTCTGGCTCAGACTTCAAGAGCATGGAGGATGACCATCATGTCGATGAAATTGAAAGCTTGTGATTGCAGCAGTTTGAGAGGCACAGGCCAAGAAGATGGATTGAGTTGGGCAGTTTGAGAGCAGCCTGGGAAACCTAGTGAGGAAAAGAAAGAAAGAAAGAAAGAAAGAAAGAAAGAAAGAAAGAAAGAAAGAAAGAAAGAAAGAAAGAAAGAAAGAAGGCAGGAAGGAAGGAAAGAAGGAAGGAAGGAAGGAAGGAAGGAAGAAAGGAAGGAAGAAAGGAAGGAAGGAAGAAAAAG
>NW_007077329.1:0-1860 GCF_000164805.1 Carlito syrichta | reverse complement strand
TCCTGAAGTAAGAGACGGAAAATTCAATTCTCTCGATGTCTATGTCTATAGCAGCCCTAAGGCCACTATAATAGTGACTTTGGTAGCTAGGGAGGCAATACCCATTCCGGCTCCTGTTAGTACAAGTACAAGAGGAACTGCCATGGAAATGGGGGTGACTGGTTCTCTTCTGTCTCTCCGGTGGATACCTGGGGTAAACCACCGGAGTATATCCTCATCTGAGTTGTAGAGAATTTTTGGAAGTAATTGGACTAACACGCAGAAGCCTTGTTGGGTCTGATTTAAGACCTGCCCGTGGAAGCAAGGGGTTAAGCCTGTTGAACATGCTCACCAGCTATTTTTAGGGGGCAGGTGGTAATCTAGGCTAGATACAGGCAGCGTAATGTTGCATAGGGACTGAAACGCTGGTGCGGGGCGGCCTATGCATAATCCTTGGCCTGTTACCGACTGGAGAGTAAGTCCCTGGGTTGCTGGCTGCCATCTACAAGAATCGGGACAATGCTCGGTTGTATAGTTTCTCATTACTGCAATTCCTTCGTAATAGGGGGGCTGGATGTTATAGCATAACCAACATGACTGGGTGAGCTCTGGCCGGGTTGCATTAAGTAACAGGTAAGCTTGATTTAGTAAGTGCCAGAGAGGATGTTGATTGGGAACCGATGGGGGTAGGGGAGGGTTAGGAATAACTGTAGTGACCCTGGTAGAATAAGAGAGGCCACTAGTGGGGTCTGAGGTGACTGCAGTGGTATCAGAACTGGTATAAGTCACAGTCGAGAGTATTGGTGTAGTGGTTGTGGGCTTAGGTTTAACTTTTGGTTTAAGTTTAGGTATTATAACAGGGTTGGGTCCCATATCAAGTGTTTTGGTTTTCTGACTGGGGGCCCGGATGGATAGTCTAATCATAAAGAAGTTACCTGAATCCTTCCATCCTGAGCATATTTGGGTCGTATAACCAGATTCCCCATGTTTTTCCTATATCCCAACCTTGAGCTTTCTTCCCTTTCTCAGTGAAGCTTATAGTTACGGGATTGCAGATTTCAAAAGTAAAGCAAGGTGACTGTTCAGAAATAGGGGTTAGTCTTCGCATCTTAATTAAATCATGGAATTTGGCAGGTTGCCATGTTATGTCTCCCGTGGAGACACAAGACCAGCTGGGGCAATAGTATTCAGTGGCATCTTTACAGGTTTTATCCTAATCATGGCCAGGGCATATATAGAAGTATTTGTATTTAGGAAACTGAGGAGTTGTAAGGGCCTGCCTTTTACACAGGTAATGGATCTGGGTGGTGTGGGCACCTTTGGGGACTGCTTCAGGGTGGGAACGTTTCCAGACATCTCTCGGGAAAAAGTCTTTTAAATCCCCAGTTATAGTTGGAAACCAGGTTCTAGGAGGGGTTATGTTGGATGCCTGCCAAATGATGGTACCTGTGGTAAGATGTACGACCTGCCAAGTTAAGTTCTGGGGCTGGTGTGGGTTTACTAGGGGTTTGGGTTGTGGTTGGATTTCTGCGGCAGCATCAATTTCCTCTTGGTATTTTGTATCCCAAATAGATTGTGGGTTGGCTATGGCATTACATAAGAAACATGATATATATACTATTAGTCTTAGGGGGATAAGTGAGAGTGGCGCACTCTTAGCTTTAGAGGATTGTCCTTGTCCAGTACGCTTTTCCATTCTGAGACACAGTCCTTTAACACTGCGAAGGGGTCTGCTGGTCAGACGTGTGTGTAGTGGACCCATGGGACGATCCCGTCCACTTTGAGTGTGGTGGGTGTCGTTAGGATGACGATGTAGGGTCCTTACCAATGTAGCTGCAGCGTCTGATGCTGATGTCTGCAGATGTACACCCAATCTCCTGG
>NW_007077328.1:0-1293 GCF_000164805.1 Carlito syrichta | reverse complement strand
TGTTGCTAGAAGAGCCAGGAAAGGTCCCAGACCACCTCTGCTGTCAATGTGTCATTGATCAATGTTCTGACTGACGACTGTTGTGACGCTCCACTGTTAACACTAATTCAGATATCATTGAAATCATCAGTACAAGTGAGCTATAACAAGGTTCCATGTCATGGGCACGTACACACGGCATTCTTATTGATAAAATCAGTATGGTTTGTATATGGATAATATGGTTGAATTTTGTTGTTATCCCTCCACATATTCATGTGAACCAACTGGACTCTCAGATGTTTTGATGATTTATTTCTGAATACAAATACTACAGATGGAACTAAGAGGGACAAAACTCAAGTTTCCTGGCTTCTGTTTTCTCTTCCTTTACATCACTGCCCTCTACCCTTCACTCAGGAAGAGGGTCACCCTCTTTGCATCCAAAGAGGCCCAGTCAGTACTAAAGGCTCTTGCGATCTAACTAAATATCTTCAAGTCTCAACACGTTTACTGACAAGTGAGAATGGAGGGGCTGACTGGAACCCACCCTTTCCCAGAAAAACTTTCTCTAACTTAGAAGGACACGGAGAGCCCCTGTGTTCTAGCAGTGCATGTTTTCCAGGCACCCCTTTAAGTTTTGGCTATACAGAGAAGACATCCCTAAAGCCAGCTGGGGGCAGACAACAACCCAAAAGTCCAACATCTTTATTGGGTAGTTCTTACTCTCTAGGGAGAGTAAGGCTGATGGGTACAACTTTGGGACAGCAAACCCCTCATATATTCATTAAGCAGAAAAAAAATCAGACATGGTAGTCTTACGTTCGAAATCACCAAGTTGCAAAGAATCAAGGAACTGCGTTGACATGGATGAAAACGGTTGTAACAAACAACAGTAACAGCACCTCTTATGAAATGCCTACTCTGTACTAGGGGCTGTAAGTGTGTTAAATGGCGCATGAGATGGATGACAGGCTCTCTCAAAGATGAGGAAGTCCGAAAAGAGAATTTCAATAATCACCCCCTTCATACACAGCTATAGATTTTTCACAAGGTCTGGATTCGGAGATGGTCAAGATGCTGGGTGAAAATAGGGTAATTAACACACATCCACACGGATATACAAAGAAACGAACACACAACCACACGTCCACACGACAAGAGGGTTACTGGAATGTTACAAATGCACAGCATGAAGATGCCACAGTCGGCCAAGATAACACAGGAAAGTGGGAACTGACGCTGACACCCTTCCCCCAAGGCGAGGGGAAAACACCCCCAGATTCCGAAAATAACTCTCGCTTCCTCTTCCTC
>NW_007077327.1:0-677 GCF_000164805.1 Carlito syrichta | reverse complement strand
GCATGGGTTTGGAGAAGGTTTTCCTCGCAGTAGAGGCACTGTCTATGATCACAGCACTCTGAAATTCTCACTCACAGGTCTGGCTACTTTTCAAGGAGACGCTGTGGCAAGAACAAATGCCAGGGTGCTCTCCGCAAAGTTGAGTGGTGAATGTTGGTGGTGAGAAGGAAAGGAAACTCATAGAACCCTAAGGGAAGCAAGCTAAATCGTTGGCTATGGACAGCTAGGAAGCGTATCCCCGCAATCAAAGCACACTTCATTGTGGACCAAAACCACTCCCGCTAAGGGTAGGCCAGGCATGGAATCTCCCACCTGTCATCCAGCACTTTGGCGGACTGAGGACGGAAGATTGCTGGAGCCCAGGAGTTGAAACATGACTGTGTAACATCAGGCAGCCTCATCTCTATCTCCAAAATGTCATCAATGAGCTGGGCTTGGAGACATAGGCTTTTCGTTGCAGCCGCTTGGGAGGATTGCCTGAGCCCCGGAGGTCTACCCTGTGGTCAGGTGTGATTGTACCACTCTAGTACCGTCTGGGCATCAGAGTGAGGCCCTGACTCCTAGAGAAACGCAACCCACAGATGCGGAAAACATATTTGCGAATGTACATCTGACAAGGGATGATCAGCTCGGAACTACAAGGAACTGCCACTTGCCGACAAGAAAAAAGCAAACAG
>NW_007077326.1:0-854 GCF_000164805.1 Carlito syrichta | reverse complement strand
CAGAACAGAGTCAAGTAACAACCAAGGTGCTCTGTGGTCTGCCGGTAAACATCAGTGTGATTTTGGGCAAGCCTCAGCTTTTCTCATCTGTGGGAATGACAGGCCTTTTCCATAGGCTTCTAATTGGATGTGTGAACTTTAGTGAAATCCAGTACACGTTTGGGACACGGTGGATACTGAAAAAACATCAGCTTTCTTGCCTCTTTGACCTCGACTGAGTACACGACAGTGAGACAGATGGACACAAGACCCAAAGACCCACAGTGAAGTTTCGAGATGCTGCATCTGAGCGACACTCCAGTACTAGTAACTAGAGAGAATATGGGCATCCAAGAATGCAGGCCTTTCATCCCTAGTCAAACGGTAACATCGGGGCTCTACACATTAATCTTATGGCGGAAACTCTTTCCTGCAAAATGTATTCCCAATTTTTAAAAAGTAACTTTATCTTACAGTCCTTTTAAATCTACAGCTAATTATTGAATCCATATTGGTACATTATTGTTATTAACTAAAGCCCAACCTGTATTCAAGTTTCCTCAGTTTTTTCCTAATGTCCCTTTTCCATTCCAGGAGTCCATCCAAGATCTAAATTACACTCAGTCATCTTGTTTCCTCAGCATCCCCTTTGGCTGTGACCATTTCTCAGACTTCTGTTGTTTTGGATGACCTTGATCCTTTTGACCTTTCTGAGGAGTGCTGCTCATGACTTCTGTGGACGGTCGTTCAATGGAGATTTTCTGGTGATTCACTCATCATTGAACTGGGGTTAGAGGTTTTTCGCTCAAGTATTTTTCATCCCCAACTTTAATTCCAAATTGAACAGAAGTGATTGAAGTCTGTCAATTTACATT
>NW_007077325.1:0-757 GCF_000164805.1 Carlito syrichta | reverse complement strand
TAAGCTACATACAACTTAGATGGAAATATCTTAAAATCATTGCAAGAATAATCTTAGTACTGCTGGTTTATATCTCCTTTTCTTTGGCTTCTCTATCAACTTTTGCTTTGTATACAAATGGCCATCTCATACAACACAGGTAAAATTGAGGAGGAATCCCATTACCCATTTCCTCCAACCTAAGGTTCCAGAATTATCGATATAGCTGGGACATGAAAACAAAAAACAAATTGATCACAATATTACATATCATCTGTGTTTTACTAATAACACATGCATGCCCTGTCTTAAGTAAATTCAATGTTTTATATCTGTACTTGGAGAGTTCAGTTCTTAGTAAATAACCCTATTTATTGAAATAACAATTTCCTTTAATGATTCAAAATACAACTTAATTTAAAATTCACTTTACAAAAATTCAGTTTACATGCAATTTATTTAAAGTATTCCACTATTAAGGCTGAAGTCTAGCTAACAATATATTCATGCTTTATATGCATTATTTCTTAAAATAGTTTTAGTCGTTTGACTTTCACATTTTAAATTTTGAGGTGGGGAAAGGGATTGGGAATCAGAAATTACTTATTGGGTACAATGTTCACTCTCTGGGGAATGGACCACCTGAGACCCCACCCCCACCACTCTACGATATGTCTATGTAACAAAGCATGCACATGTACCTCCTGAATCTAAAATAAAAATGGAAAATAATAGAGTGCCTGTGAGTATTGTTACAATATAAATACTCTGGAGGATG
>NW_007077324.1:0-1536 GCF_000164805.1 Carlito syrichta | reverse complement strand
TTTATACAAATATTCACCATAGCTTTTCTTTATTAGCAAAAACTGAAAACAACTCAAAATTGTACGGTATGTGAATGACTTAAAAATGTTAGTATGTCCATACCACACACACACACACACACACACACAAAACTAATTGGCAATACACACAACAACCTGGATGGAGTTAAGGACATTATACTTTGTGATAAAAAAGTGAAACTCAAGAGATCATCATTTTAAGTAAACTGACTCAGAACCATAAAACCAAGCACCATATGCTCTCATCCACATGTGGGAGCCAAACAGTCACAAGGATGCAAATGACAGACACTGGGATGCTAATGGGGGTGGGGTAGGGCTCAGAAACTACATACAGGACACAATGTTCACTACCTATACATGTCATACATTTGTGTGTAAAATAAATAAATAAACCCCAAATCTAAAATTAAAAAAATTTTAGAAGGGAATATGCCATTTGATTCAATTTATATAAACACTCTTAAGGTGACAAAACTATAGTCACTTTAGGGATGGAGAAAATACTTTGGTTGCCAAGGGACAGGGGATTGGAGGAGTGAGATACAAATATTAATGTAGGGAGATCCGGTGATGAATCAATTCTGAATCTTGGCTGTGGTAGTGCCTAATCAAATGTACACATGTGACAAAATTGCACAGGACTACACACACACACGTAACTTAAATGGTGAAAAAATTGAATAAGTTCTGTAGTCTAGTTAGCCCTACTACACTCATGTCAGTTTCCTGGCTTTGGTACTGACCTACAGTTGGTCAGGTAAAATGCTACCATTAAGGGAAGCTGGGTGAAGGATACACAGGACTGTAAGTACAAATGATCCCTAACTTAAAATTGTCCATCATAACAATTCTCCAACTTTACCATGGTGCAAAAGTGACAGGCACTTAGTGAAACCATACTTCAAGTACTCATACGACATCTTGATTTTTATCTTTAGTATTCAATAAATTACATGAAATAGCTCTTCACCATGAAGCAGGTCTTGTGTTAGATGATTTTGCCCAACTGTCATTTAGTGAGCACATTGCAGGTAAGGTTGCTCAGTTCTGAGGTTCAGCAGCAGGTGTAGCAAATACAGTTTAAATTTACAGCATTTTCAGTTTAAGATGGATTTATCAGGATGTTGAAGAGCATCTAACTTTTTTCTAACTTCCTGAGTGCATAGAATTATTTAAAAATTTTAAAAAGTTTATTTTTAAAAATAGGTGCATACTAAAAAGAGTATCCTGATGCCACTTGTTATTTGTTTGACATGTTAGCGATAGCCATCATGGCCAGTTTGAAGGGGTATCTCACTCTTGAGTGGGCCCTAAGCATTGGGCACTCCAGCATAAAGAGAAGAACTAATGTCGACACAACTAACAGGGAGAGAGAGGGCAGGGGAATAAGGGGCACGCAGCCACTCATGGGAGTCCAGGTCCAGTGATGGGTAGAGCGGGTATGCTCAAAGTCCAAATCTCACCTGCAAAGGTGTATGTGTCGGGAGGAGAGAGAGGCCAGAACGGAGTTCA
>NW_007077323.1:0-770 GCF_000164805.1 Carlito syrichta | reverse complement strand
CACTCACAACTTAGACAGATCATCAGGACAAAAAAATCAGCAAGGAGATCCAGAACCTCAATGAGACTCTGGACCAAATGGACTTAATTGATACCTATAGAACATTCCATCCAATGACCACAGAATACACATTCTACTCATCACCACATGGAACATATTCTAAGATCAACCACATAATTGGACACAAATCAAGTATAAGCAAGTTTAAAAGGACTGAAATTCTACCATGCACCTTCTCAGACCACAGTGGAATAAAAATAAACATTGACACCAACAAGGTCCCCCCAAAACCCACAAAGACATGGACACTAAACAGCATGATGCTAAATACCTCCTGGGTCAATGATGACATCAAAACAGAGATCAAAAGTTACCTGGAAACAAATGAAAATGAAGAAACATCTTACCAAAATCTCTGGGATGCCTTAAAAGCTGTAATAAGAGGGGAATTTATATCCCTACAAACACACATGAGGAAAATGGAAGGAACAGAAATTGACAACCTAACAAGTCACCTAAAGAAGCTGGAAAAGCAAGACCACAAAAACCCTAATTTCAGCAGAAGAATCCAGATCACCAAAATAAAAGCCCAAATCCAGGACATAGAAGACAAAAAGATAATAGAAAAAATCAATGGAACAAAAAGCTGGTTCTTCGAAAGAATAAACAAGATCGATGGTCCCCTAGCTAGACTGACCATGAAAAAACAAGAAAAAAACCAAATAAGCACAATCAGAAACACAAAAGATGAAGTCACATCTGACCCTGAA
>NW_007077322.1:0-1623 GCF_000164805.1 Carlito syrichta | reverse complement strand
TAGATTAAGATGAAACATCTCAGCAAAATGAAAAGGCACAGACTCTCCACACCTGCAGGCCTCAGCACGGCATCGCTCACTGCCTGTGAGTTCTTGTAGATGGGCTGGGCATGCTCAAGGCTTGTAATTCATTCTGCAGGTTTTCTACCCCAAGTACACAGGGCCCCTCCTTTCACCAAACAGAGACTTAAGCAGATGAAGACAGTGAAGTACCAGTAGAGCATTTTCTAGCACCTCTATTGTGCTGGGTTCTCTTGCCTTCTTCTCAAAGATGGAATTCTGAGACTCACCTCAGCACGAGAAATGGGACCTCCAAATGCCACCTGAGCTATGCCTCCTGTGGACTTCTAGCTGTGGCACCCTGTGATATGACATCTCAGGTCACTCACAGTCTCTGAAATGCTTGCTTATGTTCATCCGTACCAGATATATACAAGCTAGAAAGTTATATGGGCAGATTTTGTACAGTACAACTCATTTACTCAAGTTTGATAAGCTGTCTTCCAACTGCATTTTCCAGAACTTCTTTGAGAGCCTTGAAGCTTATAAATCATTCCTGTATCCTTAATGTGTCCCTTTCAACTTGTGTCTGATCAACACCTGAATTTAAGACTTGAGTCTTCAGAAAATAAATAAATGAGAAAATTGATGCAATAATTCAGGATTTCAGATCATTCCACTGAGGAGAAAGAGGAACTGTAGGCTGGTTTGAGGCTGGACTTTTTGGGGTTTCACGGATTGGGATGTTTTGCTTCCTGACAGTGATTAATGGCAACAGTTGACTCCATACTTCCTGAACTCAGGAGATAGTCTCCTGGGAGGTCCAGCCTCCCCTGCAATGTACAACATTCCAGGTAGGGCTTGCAGTCAGGCAGGAGGAAAGAGATAATAGTGACACTGAAAAATTAAAAATGGTATTTATCACCGCCCCTGTGCCACCAACCTGTTATTTTATTTTTTTCAGAATAATGGGATTTATTAAGGCCATTTATCTTCAAGTTTCATGGAAAATTGTGTATTTGAATGATGAAGAGCGTGCCCAGATATTCGGCAAGCATGAGTGCCTGAAAATGAGTTCCAGAACTCACCAAGGAAAGCTGTCTTTCAAAACTTTAAAATTCTGCCCTTTAAAGAGAATGCAGAACATGCCTGTGATGTTGCAGCCATGCTGAAGTAGAAAATAAAACAACTCAATTTAGGAAAATGTGAAAACTACATGATGTTGGTGAAACCCCAGTCACAAGATAAAATGAAAACAGCTGTGGACACAAAAACCCCTGAGAACAAGGAGAGACCATTGATCTCAGGAGTGAAGAGAGGCATTCCGAGCCACATCAACCCATGCACATGCATTTGGGAAAGGTCCAGATCTACATGATGAGCCCCAGTCCCAGAGTGGTTGTTGGTCGCTTGAGAGGCATGGATCACAGGAGCATGTGAGAGCCCTGGTTCCAGGGAGGAAGAGTCACATGTCAGCATTTGACAACTTTGCAGGAAAGACTCACCTCAATATGAGAAATGGGATATCCAAATGCCACGTGATCGAGTCCTCCTGTAGACCTCCACCTGTGACACCTTGTGATATGACAGGCCCCGGCAGCTGGCACCCCAGGTAACTCACAG
>NW_007077321.1:5994-7693 GCF_000164805.1 Carlito syrichta | reverse complement strand
AACTTGAAATCTAAATAAAATGTAGGAATTTCTGACATTGCACAACCTACCAATGTTGAAACAAGAAGACATTGAGACACTGAATAAACCAATAAGAACCCAGGAAATTGACTTTGTCATAAGACAACTACCTACAAACAAAAGCCCTGGAACAGATGGCTTTCCATTGGAACTCTTCAAAACATACAGGTAGCTGATACCAATCCTATTGGAAGTATTTCAGGCAATTGAGTAAGATAGAACTCTCCCCAAATCATTTTATGAAGTTAACATCACACTGATACCCAAACTGGGCAAATACCCAACAAAGAAAGAGAACTACAGGCCAATGTCCCTGGTGAACATCTATGCAAAAATTTTTAAAACATTCTAGCAAATCAGATCTAACAACACATCTCAAAAATCATTTGTCATGACCAAGTAGGCTTCATCCCCAGGATGCAAGGTTGGTTCAATATATGCAGAACCATAAACGTAATTAAATACATCAACAAATGTAAAAACAAGAACCACATGATAGCCGGGTTTGGTGCCTCAGCCTGTAATCCCACACTTTGTTAGGCTGAGATGAGTGGATTGCCTGAGCCCTCAGGTTCGAGACCTGCCTGGGCAACTTGGTGAAACCTCATCTCTAAAATAAATCAAAAAATTAGCCAGGAGTGGTAGCATGTGCCTTTAGTTCCAGGTACTTGGAAGGCTGAGGTGGAAGGATCATCGCAGCCCAGCAGGTTGAGGCTGCAATGGCCAGGAGCGGCCACTGTACTCCAGTCTGGGTGACAGAGTGAGACTCCAACTCAAAAGTAAGAAAAAAAAGAACCACATGATCATGTCATTAGATACAGAAAAAGCTTTTTATAAAATTCAGCATCCCCCCATGATAAAAATCCTTGAACACCTAGGCACAGATGGAACACACCTTAAAATAGAGCCATCTATGATATAAACCCACAACTAACATATTGCTAAACAGACAGAAATTGGAAGTGTTTCCCCTGAGAACTGAAACAAGGCAAGACTGTGCACTTTCACCCATCCTGTTCAACATAGTGTTGGGGAGTTCTAGCTAGAGCAATTAGTCAAGAGAAGAAATCATGGTTATCCAAATAGGAAAAGAAGGAAGTTGTTATCTCTCTTTGCTAACATATGATCCTCTACCTCAAAATCCATGAGAATCTGTCAAAAACCTCCTTGCACTGAAAAAGGTCTTTGGCAGTCTCTGTGTACAAAATCAATGTGCAAAAGATTCTTGTATTCATATAAACCAACAACAAACAGGCAGAGAACCAAATAAAAGGCACAATCCCATTCACAGTCACTACCAAAAAAAGAAAAAGAAAAGAAATACTTGAACATCTTCCTAATCAGAGAAGTGAAAGACTTTTACAATGAAAACTACAAAACACTACTCAGAGAAAACCAAGAAGACGCAAACAAATGGAAAAATATTCCATGTTTATGAATAGGAAGAATCAATATTGTTAAAATGATTGTTAAGATTCCATGTTTATGAATAAGAAGAATCAATATTGTTAAGATGATTGTTAAGATTCCATGTTTATGAATAGGAAGAATTGATATTGTTAAGAATCAATATTGTTAAGATGGCAATCTACAGATTCAATGCAATACCCACTAAATCACCAATGTCATTCTTCTAAGACCTGGAAATGGCAATACAGAAATACATATGAAAACATAC
>NW_007077321.1:0-4681 GCF_000164805.1 Carlito syrichta | reverse complement strand
CTTCTGACCTTGTTTACAGTTTCAGGGATTACGTAAATAGCTAATTATTAGATGGTATCTCTGTATGTTGTGAATTGTGAGTGTTAAGCATTTGATCTTTAATTTGTTGTTGACTTATAATTTATTTCCCAGCTTTAAGATGACAGACCATTGGCTAAAGAAACCAGAGACATAATTCAAGAAATTTTAAAAATATTTTACTCTCTTTTAAAACTTTTATTTTATTGTCTTTTGTAAGGATGAAAAAGTAATAATTGAAAAATTAACATTAAATACAAAAAGTGGAATATATGTGACAAGTTTATTCTTTTTGATTTTCCATTATCAATAAACATCAACTAACATTTACTCGACCTATAACATTTATTTTCCTGATATAATTTATAAAATATGATGTATCTTTTACTTTATTACTCAGTTGAGTTAAAAGTACTTACTTAAAAATAATAGTGTCAAGAAAGCCCTACAGTGAGTCCTTGTATCGGGGAGCTCCACATCTGTGGATTCAACAAAATGCAGATCAAAAATATTTGGAAAAAAAATAACCCAAATAAAAATACAACATATCAACCATGTACATAGCATTTGCATTATATTAGGTATTATACGTAATCTAGACATGATGTACAGCACACAGGAGGATGCGTGTAGGTTCTCTGCAAATACTACTCAATTTTATATGAGGGGCTTGAGCATCTCTGCAGGTTTGGGTATCCAAGAGGGTCCTGGAACCATCTCCCATAGGATCCGAGGAAGGCTACAGTGCTGAGTAGCTATTGGTCTCTAATTGATTGGTCGGACCATCGTGTATCTGGTTTTCAGCTGTAATAGTGATCATTTGGAGTTAATCATGAACAGAATTTAAATACTTATAAAATCCTTAGAGAGATTGTGTTTCACTTTATTAGGATACTGCAGTATTTGGGTTTTTTTTTTTTTTTTGAGTTGTACTCTCACTCTGTCACCCAGACTAGAGTGCAGTGGCCGCTCCCAGCCACTGCAGCCTCAACCTGCTGGGCTCCGGCGATCCTTCCGCCTCAGCCTTCCAAGTAGCCCGAATTACAGGCAAGCTCTACCACGCCCGGCTGATTTTTTGATTTATTGTAGAGATGAGGTCTCACTGCCCAGGCGGGTCTCGAACCCGTGGGCTCAGGCAATCCACTCACCTCAGCCTCCCAAAGGCGCGGGATTAAAGGCTGAGCCACCGAGCCGACTTGGGTGTTGTTAATTAGCAGGCCTAGAGGTTATTTGGATATCATTCACCAGTTAGCAGGGCCTACAACTTGCGCCCTCAGTATAAGTAACTGGTGCATCCCTAAGCTGTGTGTTTCTTCCAAGGCTTGGAAGGAGGTGATAACTCCTTACCTCAGGTCTCTCTAACTTTCAGCTGTATTTTTAACTTACTGCTGGCCTTCCTTTTTGTGAGTGTACCATGTTTATATTTTCTATGAATTGTGCTTATTTCAGTGGGAGAATGAGGTATTGAAACAGTGGTTCTTAGATGCGGTTGTTTGCCAAGGCTGACATTTCAAGGGAAATTGGGTAAACCTGTTTTTAACCTAAGTAATGATGATGGAGGTTGCAGGATCTTCTAAAATGTCAGAGTGATAAAATTGGTCATGGCCTCTTAACAACATAAGAAAACTTGAATGCAGTTTACCACCATCCTTTGAAGGACTTTGAAACTGTTGCTTTTGGCTGATTTCTTGGGTCTTTTTGCTCTACCCAACCTCTCTTTTCAGAAATTCAGAGGAAGAAATGATGTGTTGCTAAAGTAGATCACACACACACACACACACACACACACACACACACACACAGACACACAAGCATAGATTTATATAAAATCTTATTTCTAATAATAGACTATTTTAGGAACAGTCTATAATTTGCTATGAAAGTCTGTGATAATAAGTGACTAATTCAAAAGATCAAATACTTTAACTTATATTTGTGAAAATGTCAACACAGTATAAGAAAGTGAGGGCAAGGTCAGTTTCCAGAAGCTTCTATCAGGTCAAGCCCCAGCGCACCCAGGGTCTGCTTCTGAATCATCTTCTCTAAGTCCACAGGGGAACCTTGGTCCTCAAGTCTCTCCTGTCACTTAAGTTACATCACCAGCCTCTTGGTCTGAGACTTGCGCCCTGGTTCTTCAACTAGCTTTCACCACAGCTTTTCTTTCCCAAGAGACATAATAATAGCGTTGCAGAAAGTGGCTTTGTGTATCAGACAGACTGGAATTAGAATCTACTGCTTAGTAACTGTGCTTGAGAAAGTAATTTTCCTTTATAAATTTCAATGGGCACGACCATGACTAACACATTGGGATTCTGTGAGCTAAAGTATATAGAGTACTATGTGTGTTGCCAAAACATAATAGGAATGTCGTAAATTGTTTATATTATTTTCTCTTTTTCCCACATTCTAAAATTGAGCTGGATCCAATATTAAATCCTCATATCTTTCTTTGTCAGTGTTCTGTGCTGTGCAGGACTAATGATTTTCTGTGTATTTTTTTTTACACATACCCTCCATGAAAGAGCTTCCTTTTAATTTCCAGTAAATTGAAACTTACAGTTTCTACGTGTCTATGAATAACTAAAAAAATTTTTCTAGTGAAAAATATAAAGATCATCATTGAAGTGGGTTAGAGAAATATAAAACATATGTAGATATTTTAGAAAATGTGTAAATCATTTACAGTTACATTAGACATAATTTATTTTAATCCAGAATCTGATAAAAATGTCCAAATGGACTTTTGTTATATTCATTGTCTCATCTGTTTTAACAGGTTATGCAGTATACACTTCACAATAGAGTATAATTTATCAGGTTAGAAACCATTTAAAAAGGAAAAGTTGACTGAAACTGTAGATAATCCAGCCAAACGAAATCATGTCTACGTGTGTTTTGGACTACTTAACACAGCACATGTGACTATTCCCAAAGTAAAATCATAGACTACTTTATATTTTATTCCATTTCATCCAGCAAAATTTTTTGAATGCCAGATACTGCAAAAAATTTCATAATTGCATCTAAGGTATGGTCGTTGATCTCACAGAACTGACCGTCTAATGAGAAATAAAACAAATATGGAAATTAATTACGTTATAAAATTGAATAAGATGAGCAAAATTGGAAAAACAGAAGTGCTTACCCTAAACTGTAAGACAAACTAAGCAGTGGCTGTTTATTCACATATTTTCTCTAAATACTTAAGTGTTTATTTATATCATTTATTCTTACAATGCTGGGGTTGCCCTTTGTATTTTGTTTCCTGCTTTTTTAAAATTTGGCATATATCATAAAAGTTCTTTCATATCCTTAATTATGTTTAAAAATACTACTTGATGGCCAGAAGGTATTCTATCATATGGGAGACATTTAAACATTCTATTGTTGACTATTGAGTTTGCTTACTCACTGCTTCAAGCCTCAGCAGAAGTAAAGAAAAAAGATCAATAAACATTCATTTTTATTGTAAAGTATATTCAAACGTGTTTTTTCCTACATGCATCAGGCAAAGTTAGTATCAGATTATACGTTTCACATTTTAATCTACATATATTGTTAAACAGTCCTATTCAGAGTAAATGGGAAACAAATTGCCACAGGTAGATTTTATTTACTAATTTTGCTTGCCAGTCACTTACTTGCATGATTTTCATCATTTACCCAAAGGAAATAATTGGTTGTGTACCTGCTGTTCTTTGCTTTAACCTATTTATTTATAATAAACTTATTGGTAGTTCTTTTGGTCTACTGTGAAAAGTATAGATTAGTAACAGTATATTGGAATATTGGGGACTAATCAGAAGGCGTTTCACCTACTATTTCTGTCTCATACTTTCTACGGCCTCATCACTAATTCTGCTAAAATTTATTTCTCTTTGAAACATTTACTTGTATAATAGTGACTCAGTTATTTTAATTAGAGGGCAAGTAGTGGTATCCTGTATTTTAGCCCATTTATTTTTATCCATAAAATTGGGCTCGTAGTTGTACACTGGGATGATGGAAAGAGTAAGTTCTTTAAAAATATTTAAAGCCTCTGCCACCATTTCTGGCCTATAGTAAGCACAAATCAATGACCACTTTCCAGGTAATGCCAGCAGCCAAAGGGGTAAAATGATCTCTGACATTATCCTGTCTAGAGCTTGGAAGTGCACAAGGGACATAGGAGCAATGTACACTGATACACAGCTGCTGCACCAGTAAAAATGAGGCTTCACAAACTGGCACCTGCTACATAATATGCACTTGGTTGATGGCCATGCATCTTCAGTCAGAACTTATATATAAACATATGCACTTTTTGTTTTCAAGTGCATATACTTTAGAACTACAAATCCTTATGATTAAATGAAACACAAGGAAAATAATACCACAGAGGAATAGATCATCCTGAACAATATTGTGGTCCCAGCCAGTACATCACATGTGGTTTCTTTGCCTTCCCTATGATCTTTGGATATAGTTATGGCATTGGTAGGATTGGAGGTGAAGAACTGAAGATTACTGGTGCTGGTTAGAGGAACCTTATTTTTTATTATGACAGCTTGCTATTTTTGTAACATGGTGATTGAGTTGGACACAATCAAGTACAGTAGTAATTCATCCTCCTTTTTCCTGGATGAGTGAACATATGATTAATATTGATGTCAGCATCTATGAA
>NW_007077320.1:0-1451 GCF_000164805.1 Carlito syrichta | reverse complement strand
TTCAGTGAGTCTTTTTCTGGCTTGGTTAGAGGAATTTGGATAAAGAGGAAAAAGGTTCAGGTATAGTCTTCAGTGTGACATACCTGGTCTCCATACAAAATAATTTAACTGGGTTTCTGCTGACCCATCACTGAGAAGGTGCATCAGCATTCCTACGTACCCCATGGATGGTGGCTGTCCAAGTCGGAGATGCCATCAGTGGGTAGCTCTGTGGTCAGCCATTCAGAGCAGAGTCTTGGCCCTGCTGGGTGATTCTGCAGCTGGCCTGGTATTGGGCCTGGGGCTGGGAGTACAACCCAGTAGAGCCTTTCTTTCTCCTACAGCGCAGACAAGGTTGCTGAGTCTTGATGGCTAAACTCTCACATTTCTTTTTTTTGAGTTGGAGTCTCACTCTGTCGCCCAGGCTGGACGCTCATGGCCCATGGCCACTGCAGCATCGACCTACTGGGCTCAGACGATCCTTCTGCCTCAGCCTCCCAAGTAGCTTGAATTACAGGTGTGTGCCACCGTACCTGGCTAATTTTTTGATATATTGTAGAAAAATGGTCTCACCAAGTTGCACGGGCTAGTCTCAAACACTTGGGCTCAGGCAATCCTCTTGTCTCCACCTCTCTTTTTTTTCTTTTTTTTTGAGTTGGAGTCTCACTCTGTTGCCCAGACTGGAGTGCAGTGGCCGCTCCAGGCCACCTCAGTCAAGCCTGCTGGGTGCCGGCGATCCTTCCGCCTCAGCCTTCCAAGTAGCTGGAACTATAGGTGCACGCTACCATGTCCAGCTAATTTTTTATTTATTGTAAAGATGAGGTCTCGCCAAGTTGCCCAGGTGGATCTCGAACCCGCAGGCTCAGGCAATCCACTCACCTCAGCCTCCCAAAGGCGAGGGGCTGCAAGTTGAGCAATGGAGTTGGTGTCTCCACCTCTCAAAGTGCTGGGATGATTAGGTCTGAACCGGTGCACCAGCCTCACCTTCTTTTTTTAACCTTGCCAAATTCCTAGCTTTTTAATATGATTTGCTTTCCAACGTGGCTCTGTTATGACATCACATAACAGATAAAGAAGGGAAATCAAAGCATCTCCTGACTCTGGAGAACTGTCTTTTGGGGACTCCAGCACCTGTGAAGACACTTACCTGCCCCTCTGCCATCCTGCATGGTGCTTCATTTACATATCAAGAAACTCAACTCACTTATCTTCCTCAAGCTTTACTGCTTCCAAAATTCCTTAGATAACTCTAGCTCACTAATTGTCAGTCAGGAATTTTTTCTTTCCTTTTTTGAGATGGAGTCTCACTCTATCACCCAGGCTGGAGGGCAGTGGCATACTCACAGCCACCACAGCCTCCACCTGCTGGGCTTAGGCAATCCTTCTGCTTCAGCCTTCCAAATAGCTGGAACTATACAAGTTCTATGTCACCATCCCTGGCTAATTTTTTTTTTTTTTTGAGTTGGAGTCTC
>NW_007077319.1:0-1384 GCF_000164805.1 Carlito syrichta | reverse complement strand
ATTCACCATCACAATTCACCCCTTGTCAACTTGGCACCTATACACATCTTCAAGAACTAAGAGGAGGGACCCCCAAATACCTGGAATTTATTTATAAAATGTGCATGTTTATTTTTGCATGTTTAAAATGCAGTCACTTTTAAAGTACTCTGTTTGATGCAATACGCCTATCAAGATACTATTTCCTGTGTTCTAAACAGTTTTTGAACTTGTGAATTTTGATGACTTAGCGCTTCTACTGTTTTCTCTTTCACCTCATCATTAAAACATTTCCTTTTGAGGATTTTTTCATCTGGGGAAACAAAAAAAAGTCACTCGGAGCAAGATTGGGTGTATAGGGAGGGTGAGGCATGGGGGTCATGTCGTTTTTGGTTAAAAAAAAAATGCCAGGCTCGGTGGCTCAGTCTGTAATCCCAGCACTTTGGGAGGCTGAGGTGAGTGGATTGCCTGAGACCGCGGGTTCGAGACCTGCCTGGGCAACTTGGCGAGACCTCATCTCTACAATAAATTAAAAATTAGCCAGGCGTGGTAGCACGTGCCTGTAGTTCCAGCTACTTGGAAGACTGAGGCGGAAGGATCGCTGGAACCCAGCAGGTCGAGGTTGTGGTGGCCGGAATCAGCAAGTGCACTCCAGTCTGGGCGACAGAGTGAGACTCTAACTCAAAAAACAAACAAACAAAAAAACAATTGAACACTCAGCATGTGTGGGCAGGTGTGTTATCTCAGTGGAAGAATCAGTCACCTCTGACACAACACAGATATTTCTTCCACAAATCATGATACAACCTACTCAAAACTTCCAGATAAAAACCTTGGTTGACCATTTGATCTGGAGTAACAAATTCTGAGTGTACTATAAGGACACTCTGGTCTGACTCTGCTGTCCAAAAGATAATTGCTGTTTTTTGGGGGGGGATATACCTCATATATTTGATCTTCAAATGAAGACAATAAGCTGGGCTCAGTGGCTCAACCTGTAATCCCGCACCTTTGGGAGTCTGAGGTGAGTGGATTGCCTGAGCCTGCGGATTCGAGACCCGCCTGGGCAGCGAGACCTCATCTCTTCAGTAAATTTTTTTAAAAAATCAAAAAATCAGCCGGGCATGGTAGCACATGCCTGTAATTCCGGCTACTCAGCAGACTGAGGTGGAAGGATCGCCGGAGCCCAGCAGGCCGAGGCTGCGGTGGCCAGGAGCAGCCACTGCACTCCAGTCTGGGTGACAGAGTGAGACTCCGACTCAAAACAAAACAAAACAAAACAAATGAAGACAATAACAAGGTGAGAATATCTCCTAACATGATACAACTATCAGTCATTCAACTGAAAATGCACTAATTTCTTTTCCCAGAAGAGAAAGTAAAGTCCTTGCTGTGGTCTGAATAT
>NW_007077318.1:0-912 GCF_000164805.1 Carlito syrichta | reverse complement strand
CCTGGGTGACAGAGTGAGACTCACTTTGACTAAAACAAAGACTCCAAAAAAATCTGAGCTACCTATTGGGCACAACGTTCATTATTTGGGGAACAGGGACTCCAGAAGCCCCATTTCCTCCCAGAACACAACATGCCCATGTCATAGACATGCACTTACACCCCCGAATCTAAAAATACATAAATACATACCTGCTATTCCAGAGGTATCTTTACATTTAGACAGTATTAGCAATTTTTATATGTAAACCTGTATGAGACTCAGCGCAAACTCAAAGGGGCTGATTATGATGTCCATTTTTGGAGGAAAAGACAGAAGCCTAGACAGCCTAAGGATTATTCTCCTGGTATTTCAGCCCCACGAGTGGCCCAGCAGGATTTGTACTGAGTTGCCTAGGCTTTCGATCATGCCCTGGAGTTCCTCCTTGAGATTTTTCCCCATTACTGAAGTCTGGTCACTGTTGAATATATTGGTCGCCACTGGTGCATCTTTGCTGTTAAACTGCAGAACAAACCCAGGACCCCCATGTGTGTTTGGAAGACAGGAGAGGGGATATGAGAATAAGTTTTGGAAACACCACCTCCTTGGCATGGCTCAGGACCAAAAGTTCTGTTGTAGGCATTCACCCAGCTGGGCTTTCATTTGGGTCTTTACTTTTTTTAAGAGATGAAGTCTCACTATATTACCCAGGCTGGTCTTAAACTCCTGGCCCCAAAGCATCTCCCACAGCATCCTCCAAAAGTGCTGGGATTATAGACATCACCATGACCCACGAGCCTGGCCTTTGTTTTGGTTTTCAAGTGAGCAGAACAGGTTGCCCTTGCACATTGATGCCCCACATGACAGAGCCACTCAGATTGCTGAGAAGTGACAATTTCATTGGAGGCTTCACAGTGGTAGCCATGGAGTCCT
>NW_007077317.1:2955-4140 GCF_000164805.1 Carlito syrichta | reverse complement strand
TAGATGTTGTACATTGTCTAGTTTTGATGACTGTACAATGACATGTGTTCACCACTGGAGTACTGTATAGAATAACTTCACTCCCATACAAGGCTTCTGTACTCTGCCTGATCATCTCTCCCTACCCCCAATCTCAGGGAGCCACTGTCTCTATAGTTCTGCCTTTTCCAAAATGTCATAGCAAGTATGACAATATGTCACATAAAGGCTACAGTATGTAGTCTTTTCTGACTGGCTTCTTTCACAGTAATATGCATTTAAGCTTCCCCATGTCTTTTCACAGATTGGTAGCTTATTTCTTTTCAAGCTCCAAATAATATTCCATGGCCTGGATGTACCACAGTTTGTTCATATGTTGAGCTACTGAAGGACACTGTTATTACTCCCAAGTTTTAGTAATTATGAATGAATCTTCCATACACACCCATGTGCATGTTTTTGTGTGGTCATAAGCTTTCAGCTTATGTAAGCAAATATCAGGGAATGAAGTTGCTGGATCATATGGTGAGAGTATGTTAGTTTTGTAAGAAATTGCTAGACTGTCTTCACAGTGGCTGTACCATTTTCAGTCCCAGCAGCAAAGAGTGAGAGTTTCTATTGCCCCACATCCTCCTCAACATTTGGTGTTGACAGTGTTTCAGATTTTGACCATTTTCTAGAAATGATTTCTCATTATTGTTTTAATGTTCAATTCCTTAGTTATATGTGTTGAATATACTTTATATGCTTATTTCCAATTGTGCTACTTCTTTGATGAGGTTCATTTAGGTTTCTTGCCTATTTTTAATTGCGTTGTTTGACTTTTTATTGTTGATTTTAAGAGTTATTTGTATCTTTTGAGTAGCAGTCATTTATCAAAGGTGTCTTTTCAAATATTATTTCCCAGTCTGTGGTTTATCTTTCCATTCTCTTACCAGTAACTTTCATGAGCAAAAGTCTTTAATTTTAATGAAGTCTTGCTTGGCAATTATTTTCTTCATAGATTACAGTCTTGGTGTTGTTTTTACAAAGTCATTGCCATATACAAGGTCATCTAGATTTTCTTCTATGTTATCTTTTAGGAGTTTCATAATTTTTTCTTTTACATTTAACTAGATGGTCCATTTTGAGCTATTTTATGGGACAGCTATAAAACCTATGCCTAAATTTATTTAATTTCTGCAGATGGATGTCCAGTTTTCCAGC
>NW_007077317.1:0-1550 GCF_000164805.1 Carlito syrichta | reverse complement strand
GACCCATGTGTTGCTTAGAAATGTGTTGTTTAACCTCCAAATATTTAAGAATTTTTCCAGTTTCTTTCGAATTTTGATCTGGAATAATCCATTATGGTCTGAAAGCAGACATTGTATGATCTTATTTTTTTAGATGTGTAAGGTGTGTTTTATTTTCCATAAACAGTCTTTGCTGAATATTTTATGTGAGGTTGAGTGTGTGATCTGCTGTTGTCAGGTGGAGAACTATAGTTATCACTTCCATTTTTAAACAAATATTTTAAATTTTAGGCTGGAGTGCAGTGGCATGCTCATGGCCACCCCAGTGTTGACATACTGGGCTCAGGCGATCCTTCCACCTCAGCCTTCCAAGTAGCCGGAACTACAGGTGCATGCTGCCACTCTTTGCTAAGTTTTTGATTTATTGTATAGATGAGGACTTGCCAAGTTGCCCAGGCTGTTCTCGAACCCGTGGTCTCAGGCAATCCCCTCACCTCAGCCTCCCAAATTGCTGTGATGACAGGTTTGAGCCACCGCGTCCGGCTGGATATCACTTCTATCCAGTGATATGGTGCTGCTCATCTATGTCTTATTTATTTTCCACCTGCTGGATTTTTTCACTTATGATAGAAAGATGTTAAGTTCTCTGGCTACAATAGTGGTTCATCTGTTTCTCCCTGAAGTTCTTCTTGCAGTTTCTCCTTGCAGCATATATTTGACACTTGTTAGGTGCATACCCATTAAGGATTTTTATGTCTTGTGGGAGCACTGACCCCTTTATCATTGTGAAATATTCCTCTTTGTCCCGGATAACTTCGCTTGCTCTGAAGTCTACTCTGTCTGAAATTAATATAGCTACTCACTCTTTCTTTCTTTTGATTAGTGTTAGTATGGTATATTGTCCTTCATCCCTTTCTTTTAATCTATGTGTATCTTAATACTTAATAAAATTTATTGAACACATAGTAGGTAACATTGTTTTTTATCTTCACTTAGACAATGTTTGTCTTTGTTATACTTAGATCATCAATATTTAAAATGATTATTAATATAGTTGGATCAACATTTACAATATTTTTAGTGTTTCCTATTTTCTACCCTTGTTCTTGATCTGTCTTCTAATGTTCCATTATTCTTCTGCCTTCTGTGGTTTTAACTGGGCATTTTGTATGACTCTATTTTCTCTACTTTCTTTTAACTTTCAAAAAATTGATTCCCCTAGAGGTTGCAGTACACCTTTACAAGTCCACATTAAGACAACACTTTACTATTTTGTGCATGGTCAACAAACTTTATGATATCAAAAGAATTCCAATTCCTCCTTCCTGTTCCTTGTATCCTTACTATCACTCATGTTATTTCCACATAAGCACATGTACATAAGTATGCACAATCTAATTCATTATTACTATTATTACTTTGAGTAAATTATCTGTCAGATCAATTAAGAACAAAAATAAGTTTTTATTTTACCTTCACTTATTCCTTTTCTAATACTGTTCCCTCATTCTGATTTCTGTAGTTCTTTTTCTCTTCCCTTTACTATTTTGGAAGTTTCTATTGTCATATTC
>NW_007077316.1:0-770 GCF_000164805.1 Carlito syrichta | reverse complement strand
GTTTTAAGGGATATTATCTATGTATTACTTTTCAAAGCTGAATTGAATTATGGTAGCAAAGTTTAGTATGTCGTCAATAAAGAGATAGCATTTTATCAAATGAATGTTAGGATCACCATGCGGTAGGCAGTATAGTCAAAGAAAATGGTGGAAGTACGGCTTTTAGAGGTGCACAAGACCACTTTGAAATGTTATTTGAAATTTGAAAGCATTGTGGAAGTGTGACAACGGAGGCGTGAGTATGCAACAGAACCTCCAACATGCTTAACAATTTCACATGTTATGATAAGTTTGAGATGCATGGGACTGTGTGTGATGTGCACAAGGGAAGATCTGGGAGGCCTTGCCCAGGAACAAGTCCTGCAGTCGTTCACCATCATCAGAAGTGTCTGGATGCTGATGGAAACCACTTTGAGCAGCTCTTGTACTTGCAGAAGTCAAATGTAACTTGGATTCATCTTTTGTTATCAGTATGTATTGAGTATTACAATTTTAATAGTGTTTTTTTTCCTTTCTTAAACTGTGTATACTTTTTTGTCACCCTCCATATATATACACACACACTTGTTTATGTATTGATTTACTATGATGAATTGATGTATGTGGTTATGGAGGATGAGAAGTCCCCCCACCTGAATATCCAAGAAAGTTAGTGGTGTAATCAGGTCTAAGACCAAAAGTCTGAGCACCAGGAGACTCCAGGGTGTGACTCCCAGTCCAAGGGCAGAAGAAGACCTACGTACCAGGCATAGGGCATGCAAGAAGGGAGG
>NW_007077315.1:0-632 GCF_000164805.1 Carlito syrichta | reverse complement strand
CACGTCACGGGTCGACAAGGACAGACCACCTTTTACTCAGTCTCCCGGTTCTGTGGACTCAGAAGACGGTGAGTCGAGTTACCAAGGGAAGAAACGTCCGCCCAAGACCATGAGAGCACGCTTCGAGGCCTCTTTTATTATTATTATTTAATATTATTATTATTATTATTTTGGAGTCGGAGTCGCACTCCGTCGCCCAGACCGGAGTGCGGTGGCCGCTCCCGGCCACCGCAGCCTCGAGCTGCGGGGCTCCGGCGATCCTTCCGCCTCAGCCTCCCGAGGAGCCGGAACTACAGGCGCGCGCTCACACGCCCGGCTGATTTTTTGGTTTATCGTAGACATGAGGTCTCGCCGCCCGGGCGGGGCTCCGGCCCGCGGGCTCAGGCCATCCACTCACCTCAGCCTCCCAGAGGCGCGGGATGACAGGCTGAGCCACCGAGCCCGGCTCGAGGCCTCTCTGATAAGAAACCACTCTCTTCTCTTCCCGGAAGAACTGCTCTCTTGAACAGCGGAGAGAGTTGTCTCAGATAGCCACACCGGGACATATTTTTTGAATTATTTAGAAGGAGTCATTTCACGCCACACTTCAAGGCAAGTGCGGAGCAAAAGAGGACGGGCTGACCGGTTAGAGA
>NW_007077314.1:0-1241 GCF_000164805.1 Carlito syrichta | reverse complement strand
CAGGACAGTAGTCCAAAAATCTAAACAAAAGACTTTTGAGAAGCATGGTGGAATCTTCTGTAGTCTTAGTGTCTGTGTTGAGGAGGAAAGACTGGCCAGGCTCTCAATGGAAAACCTTGATGGGCCTCACCATTAAAATAGGGTCAAACTAAAGGTGTAATTAAGGAGTCTTATCAAAATTGCAAGGCAGTCTGAATTCAGCTCAGTCCATGAATGAACTAAAGTGATCAGAGCACCAGTCTTAACTACCCAACAGAGGAAAACAAAAATCTTCTCAAGTGGAAATTAGCACTGTCTGTAGTTCTTTCTTTTTTAAGTATGCAGTGTCCTACACACACAAATGAAGAATTACTAGTACACTATGACTATATACCAAGAGAAAAATAAAACATAGAATATAGAAGCAAACTCAGAAGTCATCTAAAACTTTGAATTAGCAGAGAACTTTAAAGTAACTACATTTAAGATGATCAAGGAAATAGGAAACACATTCTTGAAGACAAGAGAAAAAACAGGGAATTTCACCCGATAATATATCTAAAACAATGAATGCTATAAAATTGAAAAATATCAGAAATAAAGAACTCCATGAATGGCTTAACAGCAAGTTGGATACAGAAGAAGATAGAATTAGTGAACTTAACAATGCAGTAGAAAATATCAAAACATGCAGACAGAAAAGAGAGTAAGAGACATGTTCGATTCAGAAAAATGGCCCAGTGTGTGTAAATAACATTCCAAACTAGAGATCAGAATGAAAATAGAGAAGAAAAAGCGATATTTAGAGAGATAATAACCAAAAATTCTTCCAAAACTAACAAAGTACATCAAATTACAGACTCAGTCAACTGTGATAACCCCAAGCAGAATTTGGCACATCATACTCAAAATGCTGAGGAATTATATACCGAGAAAAATCTTGAAAGCTCACCAGAGAAGATAAGGCATGTTTTCTTTTGTGTTGGCATACACCTTGAGAATCATGAAGCAAAGGAATTACATGCTTAATGTGACAAAAGAAAGAAAACTACTATCATTCTATACATAGCTAAAACAGTTTCCAAAAATGAAGGTGAAATAAAGTTGTTTTCAGACAAACAAAACAGAACTTGTTGCCAACCAATCGAAATAAAATAAAACTAAATGGAATTCTTTAGCCAGAAATAAAATGATTCTAAAGAAAAACAACGACATTTGATAAGAATATAGAGAACCAGAATAGGCAAACGTATCAATTAAAA
>NW_007077313.1:0-1521 GCF_000164805.1 Carlito syrichta | reverse complement strand
GACAGATTCCAAAAAGTTTCCAAAGAGACACAGGGAGTTCATAGGAAAGCAACGATTTCAGGAAGAATGATATAAACGTGCTGGAAAATGTGTAACACAATCTCATTCTCCCTCTCTCTTTCTCTCTCTCTCACAGAATCTAAAGAAAAAAGGGAGCCCATGGGCCCCAAAGAAAATTCTGAAGAGAGTTCTCTCAAAGTTTTCAATTTTTTAGTACTGATCTTTTTATTTTTAGTTTTTGTTTGAGTTGGAGTCTCACTCTGACACACATACTGGAGTGCAGTGGCATGCTCTCAGACACCGCAGCCTTGAACTGCTGAGCTCCAGCAATCTTTTTTCCTCAGCCTTTCAGGTAGCCAGAACTACAGGTGTGCGCTACCACGCCCGGCTAATGTTTTGATTTATTGTGAAGATCAGGTCTCGCCCATTGCTATTTTCTTTTTTTTTTTTTTTTTTTTTGAGTTGGAGTCTCACTCTGTCACCCAGACTGGAGTGCAGTGGCCACTCCTGGCCACTGCAGCCTCGACCTGCTGGGCTCCGGCGATCCTTCCACCTCAGCCTTCCGAGTAGCCAGAATTACAGGCGTGTGCTACCACGCCCAGCTGATTTTTTGATTTACTGTAGAGATGAGGTCTGGCTGCCCAGGCGGGTCTCGAACCCGTGGGCTCAGGCAATCCACTCACCTCAGCCTCCCAAAGGCGCGGGATTACAGGCTGAGCCACCGAGCCCGGCTCATTGCTATTTTCTAATGTTATATTTCTGTGCGATCTACAAACTCCAATTTTGTATCACATTGGAGATTTGTTATCAGAAGATGACGCTTCAGTAACAGTGTCCTGCTTCCCTTTCTGGTCATGTCCCTTCCTCAGAAGTTGCTCCATGACACCTTGGTGACTGACTGTCAGTCTGGTATGGCTCCAGGTTCTTCCATACCTGGACACAGCTCTCAAGAGCAGCCTTCACTGGATCAGGCTTAGCTTTTTGATCTCACACCCTCTTCTGTGTACTGGTGTCAAAGAGCTCAATGGAGCTCATTATGGCACAAGAACAAAGGATACAACATATTCACGTCCAAGTGTCTCTATTATTATTCTATGCTATTCTGCAATAGAACTTCAGTCGATGTTTGAACTCCTATGTAGGTTAATTAATCAGGACAGAGCTTCGAATTACTTGACAATGTGGACTTCGATGCACTGTGGTTGAAGAAATAGGGAGGAGCAGCAAGAAAGAAAATGGGAAAGTTTGACAGGATTGGCCTTCTTTTAAATTATGGGAAATAACATGGAAGATATATTTGAAAGCATTAGAACACTTCACTGAGAATAAAAGACTTCTTTACTTATTTTCAGTAAGCAAACTTTGGATTTTCCCACTGATTTCCATCCAGTGGTGTCATTAGTCTTTACTTCACTCAGTGTCTTGTGATCATAGGATGACCTTGTGTCATTGTTCCCTGTATCATCATGCACAGCATTTCTCCTTTATGTTGATCATTCTTGTTATGAAAAGAGAATCTGT
>NW_007077312.1:0-781 GCF_000164805.1 Carlito syrichta | reverse complement strand
TCATGTTGTCCAGGCTGGTCTCGAACTCCTGGGCTCTAGCAATCCTCCCATCTGGGCCTCCCAAAGGGCTGGGATTAGAGGCATGAGCCACCACGCCTGGCCCAGATTTTCTTTAAATAATACCACCTCCCAACATATGTTAATTTTAAGACTAATACAGTTTAGAGATATTTTCTTAATTTGTCTAATAAGTGGGTTTACATTCTAATGTGTAGACCCAATTCAAACTGGTCCACAGTGGAAAGGTATTTGTATGTCGGCCAATTTCACATACCGTGATTTCTCCTAATTCTTTTCCCATCAGTATTTCCCTAACACATACTTTCTCCTCCAGTTTTTCTTTTCCTGTAAAATTTTCACACCTTAGCTATCATAACTCACTTTTGTATTCTAAGAGCTCTTATCTGCACACAGATTTTTCTGCTCCTTTTCCCTTTTGCCAAGATTATAGAATTATTTGTGAGAAAAGAAAAATTACTGCTCCTGTATGGTGACTTCTACCCACCACTGCAGCTGAAAGTAGAGACAGATGAGAAACATTCACTGACTTGGATGAGGCCGAAGTCACCTGTAACAACTCTTCAGTGGTGTGATGGCTCTCAGTCCAGGTTGTCTGTTACAGTCTCCCAGGGCTTTAAAAAATCTGGGTGCCTGACCATGTCCTAGGATAACTAAATCAGCTTCCGGGAATGGGAACCAGGCACCTGTTGTGAACCTCTTTTTTTGACTTTAATGTGCAACCCAGGTGCAGACTTGCTCTAGTAGAGGGTGGTGGGGCCCC
>NW_007077310.1:0-825 GCF_000164805.1 Carlito syrichta | reverse complement strand
AGTGTGCCAAACTGATTAAAAAAGGCCCATGAGCATACAAGTCTATTACCTTAAAATAAAATTCTTTGGGGAAAGTGACTGTATAAAATTCAAGAAAAGAAAGGAAGGATGAAAATGCCCTGAGGCTCAATCATGCATCTGCCTATGAAAGGTGGGTGTGGAATCATGGTGGCTTATGCAGCAGAAGGGAACTCAAGACTTGGGCAACAATTCCTTTCAAAGTATCAATATTTACCTCCTGGAACCTCCGCAAATATTTATACCCAGGAAGAAAAAAATTTTAGATGTTGACTTTAAAAAACGCAGGAGAAGTCTGGGGAATGATTAATGGCAGAATCTGTAAGTGGGCAGAAAGGGGTTCGCTGCTCAATTTCCTCGGCTTTTCTGGATATGTAAATTTTTCATAAGAATATGTCACAGATGCCTGACTCGGTGGCTCAGCATGTAATCCCATGCCTTGGGAGGCTGAGGTGAGTAGATTGCCTGAGCCTGTGGGTTTGAGACCTGCCTGGGCAACTTGGCGAAACCTCATCTCTACATTAAATCACAAAATTAGCCAGATGTGGTAGCACCCAGAGGGTCGAGGCTGCGGTGGCCAGAAGTGGCCACCCCACTCCAGTCTGGGGGACAGAGTGAGATTACAACTCAAAAAAAAATTACAATGTCGCAGAAGGTATGAGAGGGAGAAACAGGTTATGTTTTTTTTTGTTTTTTTTTTAAAGGCAGGCCGGTCTTGGTGGCTCAGCCTGTCATCCCAGTTCTTTGCAAGGCCAAAGTGACTGGATTGTCTGAGCCCATAAGTTCAAGACCCACCCGGGCAACTTG
>NW_007077309.1:0-778 GCF_000164805.1 Carlito syrichta | reverse complement strand
CCAGCTACTTGGAAGGCTGAGGCCGAAGGCTCGCCAGAGCCCAGCAGGTCGAGGTTGCGGTGGCGGGGAGCGTGCCTCTGCACTCCAGTCTGGGCGACTGAGTGATACTCCAACTGAATCCAAAAAAGAACACGCTCCCTTTTACAACAAAGACGCACACACACACAACTTGAAATAATTTTATATAAGGAGATGATGCATGTCTACAGAGAGAAATACAAAATGTTGTTGAAAAAAATGAAAGAGATACAGACAAATTGAAGACCTCCCAAGTTCATGAATCGGAAGAATCGACATCACCGAAATGTTTGTACTGCCTAAAGCGATCTGAAGATTCAATGCAATTTCTATCAACCCACGAGTTCCACTTTTTACAGAGTTAGAAAAAACAGTTCTGAAATTTACCTTAAAGCAAAAAAGAGCCCAAATAACCAAAGACTTTATCATAAAAAGATTTTTAGGGAAGGAGAACCACTATCTTAGAATTAACTCCCTATTGTCAAAAGTCAGACGTTTCCTGACTTTTAATGATGTTGGCTCTTTCTGCAAAAGTGTTATTTTTGAAAACTGCGCTCACATGTTAATTGCTACACATTTCACAATCGCACAGATGTAGAATCACCTAAATGTCCAGAAGCCGATCGACGGATAGTACGGATGTGTTATATAGATGTCGTGTAATACTATTCAGCTATCAAAAAGAATAAAGCAGTGTCACTGGCAACAACTGGGATGAACTTGGAGCCCATCATCCCAAGTGAACTAACTCGGGAACGGA
>NW_007077308.1:0-934 GCF_000164805.1 Carlito syrichta | reverse complement strand
GTTTTCTCGAAACAGTGATGGGCTAACCCTCTATTGCTAAGTATTGAAAAGCAAATCCATTTATTTCCATAGCTTTCCAATTTCTTTTGGTGGGAAGGGGAAGTTTCTTTGTATTGTTCTTCTTAAGGTTCTGGCAAGCAATTTTAAACAATATGGTTGCATATAAAATTTTATTGCAGAGTCTAAAATTTAAGCAAAAACCAGCCACCTTTTAACTGGTTTTGTGAGTACTTTCAGGGTTAAATATAGTATAATGTTGACTCTCTTCTTTGAAAAAGTTAGGCCACCAAGTGTATCAGAAGGTGAAGTATAATAATTATTAAATTGTTCTGATTACCTGCTGAAAGATTAAAGAATGGACAAACTAGAGATAATAGTAAATTTTGTAAAATGCTGAGCATTTATGATCTTAAGTGATAAATAGCTAATTTGTCACTTGGTATAGTTGGTCAGTTTACATAGCATCTTGACTTGCTATAGTAGAAAATTTAATTTAATATTTTTAGGGATAAAAATATCTCACATGTTACTAGTATTTAGAGACAATTTTTAGGTTATTCAGAGAAAGCTTTGGATGTCAAATGACTATGATCAGTGGGGACTCTTGCTTTACACTGTATTTCTATTTGATTTTTGAGATATTTATGTTTATATAAAGTCACTTCAAAAAAATTATTTGGAGAAAGTTATTTTTCAAATTTATCTAATTAGTTTCAAAGGAAATGTTAGCAGATGTTTGTTTTTAAGTAGAGGGATTATTTCTCAATTTAAAAAAATTTCCTTTTGTGTACTTTATGTCTCCATTTGGCTGTCTGATAAGTATCTTTTTAAAAAAGATCCAAACCTATTACTATTTTCCCAGTGTTCAACCTCACTTAATAGTTCAAGTCAGGGAGGTCTCATTAACGCCTCTTTTTCCTGTATACCCTGCATT
>NW_007077307.1:0-781 GCF_000164805.1 Carlito syrichta | reverse complement strand
CCCACTGGTAGAGAATCTAAGTCCCCAAAAGTGAAATAATTCAAAAGATCTACCCTTAAGTCATATACCTTACCTATAGACATTACAGTGGATCTTTAGAGAAACAACGATGACAGTCTAAAGTTATCCACCAGGGCAGTTCTCTGCCATGTACAAAAGGCTTCAAAGTCTACAAATATGAGGCTTGCTCAAGAGCTCAAAATATTCAAGTGGCATAGTCTGGACTTGAGCCCAGTTCTGATAACACATTCCTTACTCCCTCGACGTACTCACCATCCCTATCCGTCCATCTTCAAGATTCCTGAGGACAGTGGCAAACTCCTGCAAAGACCTTGCTTGAAAAGAGAAGGGGTACATGAGGTAGGGGGATAGTGACTGGGGAGCCTTTCCAGGTCTGATGATTACATATGGACTTAAACTCTGGGCATGGTAGCGCATGCCTGTAATTTTGGCTACGTGGAAGGAGGAGGTAGAAGGATCACTGGAGCCCAGCATGTTGAGGCTGCGGTGGCTGGGAGTGGCCACTGCACTCCAGTCTAGGTGACAGAGTGAGACTCCAACTCAAAAAAAAAATTTCCTTGGTACATGCAGACACCTAAAGTCAATTGCTTCCCAAGGCTCCCTTTATCTTTTAATCACTAACCATTAAAGGATAACCCAGAAATGCAGGTTAATTGCACCTGCATGCTAGCTAGCAAAGGATTTCTTCAAGGAAAAGGCCTGCAGTTCCTAAGAGTACCCAGGACTGGTGAGTTGCTGACAGGTTCCCAAGCCACAGACT
>NW_007077306.1:0-737 GCF_000164805.1 Carlito syrichta | reverse complement strand
GACCCCATTACCCATAACCCAGAAGAAACCACTTTAAACCCATGTCCCCCTGGTTCCTCAGGGACATAGGGCCTCCCCTTCCAAGGCAGAAACAAAAGAGCCCAGGCTTGGATGTCAGAACAGGGAGAGGTGGAAGTCAAACCGAGTAAAATCAAACAAGAAGACACTGGCAGGTCCTAGAAAACACATATTTTTCTTTTCAGTTATTATGACAGATATAGGAAGATCGACAGAAAATAAAAGTGTCTATATTTTAAATTTCAATAATTTTTAATGAACATAGCATTTTATTTTTACAGCTCATACTTAATGTAGAAAAAGATCTTTATATCGGAGAGTGTACGGGGCACCCTTTACACAAGTAACTCCATCTCAGAAAAAGACTTTATCTTATTTCCTAAAAGACCTCATGCCAACAGGGACCGGTTGTTTGCCTCACCCGATAGACACCACAGGCAACCGGGTGAGAACAGAACCAGGCATATGCCCTTCCGCTGTCAGACCTCATCGGAAGGCTTTGTGACCATAAAAAGAACAGGACTTCACCAGCTCGAAACAGCCACTTGAACAGACACCATCTTGCTGTCCCCACGAAAAGCTCCTGTCATCTTCCACCAGAGACTCTGCCCATATTCTTGCAAGATGTGGATGTGCCATCCAAGCCGGCACGGGAAAACTCCTCCTCACCTTGGCTCTCACTAACCTGGTTCGCTAACCCTTTCTCCTTTCCATTTTCT
>NW_007077305.1:0-765 GCF_000164805.1 Carlito syrichta | reverse complement strand
AGTGATTTTTAGTATGTTCACAGAGTTGTGCAACCATTACCGCAATCGATTTTATAACATTTTCATCATGCCAAAGAGAAATCCTGTGCTCCACTTCATCTTGTCCTAGGCAAACACTAATCTACTTTCTGTCTGTATAATGACTCCAGGCAACTGCTTTTTGTTTTTTGAGGTGTTTTTTTTTTGTGAGTCAAAGTCTCACTCTGTCGCCCAGACTGGAGTGCAGTGGCATGATCACCGCTACTCCAACGTTGACCTGCTGGGCTCCAATGATCCTTCCGCCTCAGCCTTCCAAGTGGCTGGAACTATAGGTGCATGCTACCACAGCTGGCTAATTTTTAATTTATTGTAGAGTTGAGGTCTCGCCAAGTTGACCAGTCTGGTCTCAAAACTACAGGCTCAGGCATTCCACCCACCTCGACCTCTCAAAGTGCTGGGATTACAAGCTGATTTCACTGAGCTGGACCAACTGTTTTTAATGACAGCTTGTACGTGATCTTTGATGTTTCCCTGATTGAACTGTTTTCAATTTTATTAATTTAACTTTTCAGAATTTCAAGGTGTCATTTATAACGTCATTTCTCTGAAGCTTAATATTCTTGGAGGAAAAGCCTTGTCGTGCCTTTTAGCAGGAAAAATATGCAAATAAAGCAGTTTTTCTCTTTCCAATCTTCCACTTAAAAAAACAAAGACCCTGTCCATTGTAATCCTCCAAAATGGTGAAGGGCAGTGCTGTTACCGGGGGACGAATGTTATTTGGGAGGT
>NW_007077304.1:0-1320 GCF_000164805.1 Carlito syrichta | reverse complement strand
GTTTTGGTCTGATTGCTTATATAGGCATTTCCAAATAGGAAAAAAATCCTTAGAATGAAAATACTTTGAAAATATATTAATTACTTTAGACATAAAGAATATCCTTGAAAATAAATGGTGATATGAATGTGATTCAAAATATAATATATTTAAAATGGAAAGGAAAAATATAATACACCTGGATAGAATTATGCAAATGGCATGGGTAAAATTTTCCCCTAGGGATAATTTCAGCATGTTCTCTAAATCCATTTTTTCATAAAAGAAAAAGTTGAGATAATCTTTTTATATTTCCTTAAACTGATGCAGAGTTTATTCTTAGACTAACAAATTAATAAAGCAAGTATTTTTAAAGAATTAGCATATGTTGCTCTTTATGATTATGAACGGCCTCTGCTTAGTTTTGGTAATCAAGCATGTTTATTACTAGAGTCATTTGACAGTGCTCTCAAATAAGTCACCTTAGTATAATTGCTTTCATTTTTAGACATATGTCTTTTCATTAGATGTAAGTGTTCATTTCTTAGGCATGAATATTTATTTTAATCAGGCAGAGTGAAAAAATATCAACAACATGAGATTAGTGTCAATAGACAAGTGGTGTTCTTAAAACAGATTTAGCAATATATCTTGAATACACTGTCATGTGTTTAAGCTTCAGTTTCTCATCGGTGCAGTTGAGGGAAAGATATATGTTTAACTGTTGTTTGGGGGATCAAATGAGATAATGTATTTGCAAAAACACAGAGTACTATTTACATACCATTATTATTATATTCAGGAAGTAACTTAGGTAAATAATCCAGCAGGAGTGACCATTTTGTTTTCAGATACTCAAGAAAAATAAACATAATGAATGTGTGGGTCACAGCCTCATTTCTTTCCTTGCTTAACGATAACTCTATCAACCTAAACAATCACCAGAGATGTAAGATGTTGGAAAGGTTACAATTAACTTTTAAGTCTGAACACAATTTTCCGGTAATTTGTTAAAAAGAACAACAGTCTAATTCTTTCATTATTCCAAACCTGGAATTTATAATTTTAAAAATACATAAGCATCAGCTGTTCAGTTATTTGCATATGCATAGTGGCTTATTCTACAGAAGGATTCCACCCAATTTCAAAATAATTAGTGTTAGGGTATGGCATTGCATTTGTCTATGGACATGGCTCTTTGGTCTTGCATTGTTTAAGGTTATACAGGTGGCCCAATGTTGTGTGACGTTGCATGTACAATATTACTTGTGTATCAGAAGACACTGGCTCAGTGCCCTTTCATCAAGGCCCTGGGAATCCACCTAGCCTTGCCAGAACAGG
>NW_007077303.1:0-956 GCF_000164805.1 Carlito syrichta | reverse complement strand
TCAGAGAAATGCAAATCAAAACCACATAGAGATACCACCTAACTCCAGTAAGAATGGCTATCATTAACATAACAAACAACAACAGATGCTGGCAAGGATGTGGAGAAAAAAGAAATTCTTCTACAGTGCTGGTGGAAATGCAAACTAGTGCAGCCTCTTTGGAAGAAAATATGCGATTTCCAAATGAACTAGAAATTGATCTGCCATATGACCCAGCAATCCCCCTATTGGGAATATACCCAGAGGAACTCAAATCATTCTATAGAAAAGATGCCAGCACAGGTATGTTTGTTGCAGCTCTATTCACAATAGCAAAAACATGGAACCAACAATGCTGTCCATCAAGGCTGGACTGGATAAAAGAAGTGTGGTACATATACACAATGGAATATTATGCAGTCATAAAGAAGGACAAATATATGGACTTTGCAGCAAGTTGGATAGATTTGGAGTCAATGACACTCTAGTCAATCACAGAAACAAAGAACAGAGTGCCATATGTTCTCACTCATAAGCAGACCTTGACCAATTATAATACTATGAGAAAGTATTGACAGTAATGGGAAACTGTCAGGGGAAAGGAGTGGGATTGTCAGTTGAGGGAAACTGCTATGGGAGGTAGGGGCAGACCTCATCAACAAGGGTACCTGCATAATCAATGTTTGTATACCTAACCCTGAATTGTGTTCCACATCTTTATAACAAAAAAAATTAAAAAGAGAAACTTAAGAAACAATCAATTCTCAAAACTCACCTTCATGTCAAGAGGAAGTAATAAACTAACAATCTAAACACTAGGTCTAGTTTCACATTATACACTATTTCAAACATATTTTTATTCAACTTGGAACTAATTTTCCTTCCAAATAAATGTTGTGATCACTACACTCTTTTTTATCTTTCAAATTGCAAAAAGGAAATCTATGTTCCATTTTTGAAAGAAGAACTGAGGAGAC
>NW_007077302.1:0-1010 GCF_000164805.1 Carlito syrichta | reverse complement strand
ACTTTAGTGCTCATGACTCTAAGTATTCTAATTTAGGTACTTTCTCATTATTTCTGGAGTTATTTTTAGAATATTTGTTTTACACTAAGAATGTTAAAGCCATGGACGTCTTTATAAACAAAGACTGTAAATATTTTTCTCATCTATTTCCACTGAAACATACTTTTTGGATTTAGGGCTAGAAGTTACCATGAATGATTTCTATTCTATTTCCCCCAACAAACTAGTTTCTTCAGAGTTATTTATGAATAGTTTATGTATAGCATTTATAACATAGTTTAACACAATTTAGGATTGACTATAATTAAGTTTTAATGCACTAAAAAATATATTTCTATGTGAAGCTTTCAGGTACATTGTGACTGCAAGTAAATATTTGTATTCAATATTCCAAATGCCAAGTTTTCTTCCCTGCTTCTTCTTGACCCTTAGAAGATATTAGCTTGACAAAAGAAAACTAACTTTTCATCTCGCTGGAGTGAATCCTCACTTGTTTTTCTGAATACTGAGCTATAGTCAGCATCAGATAATGACTTTTTATTTCATGTATGATTCTCTGGATGTCACAATCTTTTCGCTGCCATTTTGTTTATTCATCTGATGGCATTTCTCCTCTCCTGGAACTCAAACGAATCAAATATAGAGCTTCAGAAAATGTTTTCCTCTCCTCCCTTTTTAACACATTTTTCTTAGCTTTGAGATAATTTTTCCATAGCTGTTCAGCTTGGAAGGTAGATGGTGCTAAGAGTTGATGTTTATTCATGTTCAATCTTGGGAAGAGGTGCTACTTTGTGTAAAGAAAAAAACAGATTTATCCTTGATTCACCACGATCTTTATGAAAGAATGAGAAAAAAGTAGAAAAGACAAAATTCAATGCAAACAAATGTGATTTTATTCTCATTCTTTTGCCAACTTTTATATGCCTGACTTGTTACTTTTTGCTAATGTGCGGCCACTAATGAAATTCCAGTAATTAAATAGAAATAGATGGACTGTTAGCAGGAAAAGG
>NW_007077301.1:0-652 GCF_000164805.1 Carlito syrichta | reverse complement strand
CATAGAGTGAACATTTACAGGAGGGGCCTGGCTCATTTTGCTCCCTACTTGCAGAAGCTTCGCGACAGGTCTGCAATCCTTTGACATGACCTTCATTGAAATACGGACTCTGCGTCTCCTCTCCTTGGTGCTGGACTCACCTAGTGACTTATTCACCAGCTGAATATAACTGAAACAACGCTCTGTCGCTTCCATAGCTGGGTCATACAGATGGATGGCTCCACCGGGTTCTTTTGGGAAATTCAGATTTGAAATCCCGAGCCATGTGTGAGAAGTCTAAGGCCCTCATGTTTTGAGGAAGCACAAGCCACATGGAAAGACCACCTGAAGGTGGCCCCGGCTGAGGTCCCAACCAAGCACCTGGGAGTGAGGATGCTCCTAGATCTGTAGTCCAGCAGCATACCCAAATACTCACATGTTCCCACTCAGCACTTAAACGTGGCTGGTGTGACCGAGAAGCACAAATGGCAATTTTATATCATTTTACTTAATGTCAATTTACATAGGGCCTAAGCCAGTGGCTGGGGTATTGGGTCACACAGCTCTAGAGAATTCTTGACTGAGCCATTGGGTCTTGTTTCTGCTCCAAGACCCCTGACATCATGGAGCAGAAACAAGCCATTCTGCAGTGTTCTTTTCCAAATTCCTGGTC
>NW_007077300.1:0-1083 GCF_000164805.1 Carlito syrichta | reverse complement strand
GACTAGTTACGTCAGCACAACAGCCATCAAAATATTTAACAGAGCTAACTAGAGGGCCAACTAGTCAGTCAACTATCTAACCCAGCTAACTAGTCTGCCCGAGTAATTGTTCAACTTGTTAAGCCAGCTAACAAATCAGTCATGTAGTCAGTCAATGTGTTAAAACAGATAACTATTTTTGCCAACTTGTCAACCAAAGTTAAGTCACCTAGCAAACTCGTTAAATAACTAGTTAAGCCAACGAGTTAACTAGTTCATCAACTAGTTAATACAGGTAGCTATCTCATTAATCAAACTCGTTAAGTCAGCTAGCTATCTTGTTATCCAACTAGATAAGTCAGCTAGCTAAGTCAACTATCTAACCAGTTAGCTGACTAAGTCAGCTAGCTAAATCAGCTAGCTGACTAGTTAGCTAAATAAAGTCAGCTACTTAAGTCTGCTACCTAACTAGTTAGCTAATTTGTTAAGTTAGCTATTTATTCAGCTAGTTATATAGTTAGCTAACTATTTATTTCAGGTATTTAAGAAAGCTAGCAAACTAGTTAAGTCAGTCAGTTAAGTCAGCTAGCTAAGTAGTTAAATCACCTACTTAATTCAGTTAGTTAAGTCAACTTTCTAATTAAGTCAGCTGGTTAAGACAGCTAGCTAGCTAGTTAGCAAATGGTTGAGTCTGGTAGTTAGCTAGTTAAGTAACTGGTTAAGTCAGCTGGTTGAGTCATCTAGCTAGCTAGTTAGCAAATGGGTTGAGTCAGCTGGTTGATTAGGCTAGCTAGCTAGTTACCTAACGAGTTAAATCAGCTGGATGAGTCAGTTACCTAGCTAGTTAGCTAACGAGTTAGGTCAGCTGCTTGAGCAACCTGGGAAGCTTGTTAGCTAATGAGATAAGTCAGATGATTATGTCAGTTAGCTAGCACATTCAATAACGGGTAAGCTAACCAGTTAGCTAGCTGGTTATGTCAGCTAGCTAGTTACACAGCTAACTATTTAAGTCAGCTTGTTAGCTAGGTAGCTAGCAGTTTACTTAACTGTTTAAATCATCTGGTAGCTAGGTAGCTAACTAGTTAGTGAACTATTTATGTCAGC
>NW_007077299.1:1771-3143 GCF_000164805.1 Carlito syrichta | reverse complement strand
GCAGCCCAAAGTTTCTTGCGATAGTTGAATCTAGTAAAATGGTTCTCAATTCTGGTACCCAAGCAGAATCATGGGGGCAGCCCATGCAATGCGTGGGTACAGATGCTTGAGTCCCCACCATTCCCACTTCATTGGTTGGGATGCAGCTTGAGCATGGGAAGGTTTAAGTGCTCTCTGTTAATGCTAATAAGCCTCCAGGGTTGAGAACCACTAGGAACACTCTATCCTACAGTCTTACCTACTTCGGAAAAAGAATAAAACGCACAGTCCAATAATGTAGGGAAGCTTTACCAAACCCTGACCTCCACTTAGAATTAAAATCATAGTGATAGAAACATGAACAGGCTGGGCATAGTGACTCAGGCCTGTAATTGCAGCCGTTTGGGAAGTGGAGGTGAGAGGATTACCTGAGCCCATGGGTTTGAGACCAGACTGGGCAACATGGCGAGACCTCGTCTCTACAATAAATCTAAAAACTAGCCAGGTATCGTGGTGCATGCCTGTAGTTCCAGCTACTTGGGAGGTTGAAGTGGAGGGATCATGTGAACACAGGAGGTTGAAGCCATGGTAGCTGTGGGCAGGCTGCTGTACTCCAGCATGGGTGACACGGTGACACTCCAACTCAATAAATAAATAAATAAGAAAGAGACCTGAGTGGTTTAACTGGATAACCTGCTGGGTAAATTCTACAGACATTATCCTATATGGCATTCCAATTCCATACCCTATTTAAGAATTTCTCCACTACCAATCTAAGCCCATATGTGAACTCAAAACAGGAAAAAAAATGCTTAGAAAAAAGGGGGTCTCTGGTTGATAAAAAAGAGCCCACAATTGCAAATACATTTGCTAGTGATCAGTGACATTTAGTGAAGTTGGATTTCATATCATATTTTACTTTATTTTTATAGAACTGAATCTTACAGAACGTTATTTTTGTTCTATAATCCCATTAGTCAAAAAATAAATTTATTTCATCCGGAATGTAGTTACACTATAGTCATAAAGAAAAATGGTAGTATTTACAAAGTATTAGCTTTGGGGTATATTTTATAAAAAACACAGCTCACTGTTCTTATCTCAGATTTATCCATTATATAAGTTCTGCTATGAGTTTTATTTATTTCAAGAGTCATCCTACCTTACTGTTTAAAATCAGCTTTCAGAGAACAAATATTTTCACAATTGATAAAACAATTCTACTTCACGTTTAAAACGTCAAGGTCTACATAAAGGATAAGGCACTTTAAATTCTACATAAACAAATAGTAGTTTAATAATAAATAGATAGCAAATCCATTTCAAAGGGAAGGTCTCAATAAAGCCCAATATATTCAGATTAGATTATCAGCACAGATATCGAAAGAGCTTA
>NW_007077299.1:0-913 GCF_000164805.1 Carlito syrichta | reverse complement strand
AGAATGAGTCCAAGGCCTGGCACTGAGATTAAAGAGTTTGATTCAACAATTCTTTTATGTCAAAGTCAATGTCAAAACACTACACTATAACAGCTCATCAGACAAGAGAAAATTGGGGTTTCACTTACAGAATCATCTGACACCCTCAGTAATGAAAGGAAACAGAGGAATCCTAATCAATTTTCCTTTTTTAAATGGAAAGCTAAACTCTTGCCCATTTTTGAACTACTGTTCTATTCAGAGAACTATTATTCATAAGTTAAGTATCCATTTCTAAGTTCTTATGAACATCATGCAGGAGACAGCCATGGAGTACCCAAGCATTAAGCAAAAGTGCTGGCCTTGTGGTCTGCATCACTTCCCAGGGAATAAACCGGTTTTGCTCAGGCATCGTAGAAGCATTACTGCAAATGCCACCAGCATTATTCAAAGCAGAATAAGCCACGTGATGCTCTCTGTCCACGTACTCTTGGCCTGTTATCCTTCCTTTCATCATTACTAATCTCTTAACTAGAACCTTTACAACTTTTTAAAGTCCAAGGTTTTACAGCAGCATTTTAAGGTAAGGAATTTTGAGAAAATAAGATTTAAAGACTCACCCTTTAATGAGAGTGAAAAAGAAAACCACAAGCTAGGTAAGTATTTAGCAAAAGAGCCAGGTGCAATGGTCTGTAATCCCAACACTTTGGGAGGCTGAGGAGGGAGGATTGCTTAAACCTAAGAGTTCAAGGCTGGAATGAGCTGTGATCATGCCACTGCATGCCAGCATGGGTGAAAGAGTGAGACTGTTTCAGGGGGTGTGTGTGGGGGAAACAGTATTTAACATCTGAAGAAAATGCTTAATCCAATCATAGTTAAGTCTTAGCTACAAAACAAATTATTTGCTCATCTTGCTAAAAGAGGAAAATTGTTT
>NW_007077298.1:0-645 GCF_000164805.1 Carlito syrichta | reverse complement strand
ACTCGTGAGCTGCCTTAGAAGTTTCTTAAGTTATACATATACATAGAAAAATGAACCACATATAAATATAGTTCTAAATAGATATAGAAAATGTTCTAATTAACAGAATTAACTGATAGATTAATGAGCTCATGTTCTACTTAATTTTATTTCCTATAAAATAGTTATTGAGCATGCCCATAAGTACAAATTACTTAGCCTCTTCAAAATTGTTACACATTTGTCTATGCAGTTCTATCTAATTGAACAGACATTTTAATCTTTATTTGATTTGAATTTCTAATATGCAGCATTTTAGTTTCTTTGTTTTAGTGCATATTTTCAGTGGTGCAATCCATAATACAAATATGTAGAGAGAAGATATTTAATTTATAAACTTCGAGAACAGCAAATGTTTAAAAAAGAATAAGAAGATGGCAGTGGTTTACAGGTATGTCCAATTGGGGAATTTGCCGAGAAGAACACAGATCATTGTCAGCAAGAGATACTGGCAGAGTATGTTTAATGCAACATTATTCACAATAGCAAAAACAGGGAACCAACCATACTGTCCTTCAAAAGTGGACTGGATTTAAAAAACGTGGCACATGTACATGATGGAATATTGTGTAGCAATAAAGAAGGACAAAATTATGGACTCTGCTG
>NW_007077297.1:0-779 GCF_000164805.1 Carlito syrichta | reverse complement strand
CGCGAGAGGATTGCCTGAGTCCGGAGGTTCGAGACCAACCTGGGCAACTTGGTGAGATCTTGTCCCTACAATAAATCACAAACACTGGCCAGGCATGATGGCGTGCACCTGTAGTTCTAGCTACTTGGAAGGCTGAGGCAGAAGGATCACCTGAGCCCAGCAGGTCGAGGCTGCGGTGGCTGTGAGTCTGCCACTGTGCTCCAGCCTAGGCAACAAGAGTGAGAATCTGATTCAAAAAAAAAAAAGAAACAACTTTTTTGTTTTTGTTTCTTTAATAGATGTTTAAGGTTTTGCTATACAGTTGTATACATTTTAATACATGTCCATTTCATTTAACCACCACCATATTAAGAATACAGACCAATTCTATCACCCCCACAAAGCTTCCTTGGGCTACCCCCGTCCCAATCTCTGGTAACCTCTGACCTATTCTCTGTTGCTCTAGTTTTGTTTTTTCCATAATGTCATATGAATAGAATCATACTATATGTGGTTTTTAAAAATAATAATGACTTTATTGAGATGTAACTCATGTACCATATAATTCACTCATTTATTTTTATTTTATTTTTTATTTATTTTTTGAGTTGGAGTCTCACTCTGTCGCCCAGACTGGAGTGCAGTGGCCGCTGCCAGCCACTGCAGCCTCGACCTCTGGGCCCAGCGATCCCTTCCGGCTTCAGGCTTCCAAGCAGCCAGAACTACAGGCGTGTACTAACCACGCCCTGCTGGTTTTTGATTTTGTAGAGACAAGGTCTCGCCAAGTTGCCCAGGTGGGT
>NW_007077296.1:0-656 GCF_000164805.1 Carlito syrichta | reverse complement strand
CCTCCCTCCTCTCCCTGCCCCCACCCCAAGTCACCACGTACTGGGCATAAAACGTCCCCTGGCTACCTCTCAGTCTGCTCGGCTGTGTGCTTCTTGGAGGCCCACTTTGTCCTATTCATATCTGGATCCAGCATGCCCTTGTTTGGAAACAGAAGCCAATATTTTTATTTTTATTTATTTATTTATTTATTTATTTATTTATTTATTTTTGAGTTGGAGTCTCACTCTGTCGCCCAGACTGGAGTGCGGTGGCCGCTCCAGGCCACCGCAGCCTCGCCCGCTGGGCTCTGGCGATCCTTCCGCCTCAGACTTCCGAGTAGCCGGAACTACAGGCGCATGCTACCACGCTCAGCTAATTTTTTTTGATTTATTATAGAGATGAGGTCTCACCATTTGCCCAGGCAGGTCTTTAATCCGAGGGCTCAGGCGATCCACTCACCTCAGTCTCCCAAGGTGCGGGATTACAGGCTGAGCCACCGAGCCCATCTATAGAAGCCAATTTTTATGCCTCCTGTTAAACAATAATGATATGAAAAGCAAAATAATATGTAATATTGATATTAAAGTGACGCTGTTGGTTCCTAGTCTTTGACGAGTATGACTGTCCCAAACCATGTCCCATCTAGAGGTACCTAGCCCATCACAGACCTCAGCAC
>NW_007077295.1:0-1225 GCF_000164805.1 Carlito syrichta | reverse complement strand
TCCAAACACATGCGCGGGAGCCAACGGGAAGGACAGAGACCCACTTCTCTTGGAGTGACATCCATGCTTCAGGGGTGGGTGCCGAGTGAGGCCAGGTGTCCAGGTCCTAACGGGTGATCGCCACCAGCATGTAACCTCTGCTCTACAAGAAAAGCAGCGTGAAGACAATCTGAACCCCACTGTCCCGGCCTGCCCGGCCCTGCACAGAGCTCCAATCCTGTGAGTGGGCAACAGATGGCGGAAGGAAGCCCCAGCCTCTGGGACTCACTTGCCAGGAACCGAGCCTCCATGACTCAGAGCTGGAAGGAAGAAGACACTGACTCTCCGGTCTGGGAGCTGAGGGGAGACACAGCATCATCTTCTCGGCCACACTCAACCAAGCAGACCTTTCGTCATGTACAGCTCGGGGTGGGGATAGGTCATGGCCGTGTGCCACCTACTTTCAATGCTCTCTCGGAGACCAAACCTGTCTGGTGGCTTGGATGCCTAACTTAGGACAACTTCCAGAGACTTTCAAGAGCTTTTGGAAAGCAGCAGCTATCATGGGCTAGGATTGTTCTCCGAGCGGATGTCCACCGAGCTCCCATACTGTTGGTGCAGGTGTGGAATCTCTAGGCTTTTTCTTCAATTATTCATTGGAAGGCATTCATCGGCATTTCGGACACCAATCCTCAGCCACGTATAGTAAAATGAATTCAATTAGAATCCATGCCAAGTGGGATTGATTTCTGGGAAACATGTGTAGCACGACGTACAAAACGTAAATGTCATTTCAACAAAACTCAACAAAGGAAAATTCCGCACTAGCAGTATAAAAGTAGCCACATACAACCTTCTTTATTGAGGTCGAAGGGATTTGAGAAAAATTCACACTGATTCATGATACAAACACTAAAATGTAACTCAGAATAGAAGACAACCTCCTTCACCTGATAAAGGCCACATAGGAACACACAAAACTATCATGATTACGCCATGGTGAAACTTTCAGCTTTTCCCTGAAGATCAAGAAGTATACGTGGATATAGTCTTCCACCACTTCCCTTCAAGATAGGGTTAAGAATGCTGAACAGAACAATTAAACAAAAAACAATTTTTCAAGGTATCCTCACGGGAGACGAAGGAGTAAGGTTAACTCAGTTCTCATAGACACGACGCTACGTATAGACAGCTCCAACAAGTTCACCAGACACACACACACATACACACACACTCACACACACAC
>NW_007077294.1:0-848 GCF_000164805.1 Carlito syrichta | reverse complement strand
GGCCCTCATGTTTTGAGGAAGCACAAGCCACATGGAAAGACCACCTGAAGGTGGCCCCGGCTGAGGTCCCAACCAAGCACCTGGGAGTGAGGATGCTCCTAGATCTGTAGTCCAGCAGCATACCCAAATACTCACATGTTCCCACTCAGCACTTAAACGTGGCTGGTGTGACCGAGAAGCACAAATGGCAATTTTATATCATTTTACTTAATGTCAATTTACATAGGGCCTAAGCCAGTGGCTGGGGTATTGGGTCACACAGCTCTAGAGAATTCTTGACTGAGCCATTGGGTCTTGTTTCTGCTCCAAGACCCCTGACATCATGGAGCAGAAACAAGCCATTCTGCAGTGTTCTTTCCAAATTCCTGGTCCACAGATATGATGAGAAAATTAAAGTGGGTGTCTTAAGGATGGCTGCATGTCTTGGATAATCTGTATCATGCGATAAATAAGCAAAGTACTGCTATAGATCTAAAGCCCCCACCACGTCAGGTGGCATAAGTAAGCTTTCATGAAGCGTCTGATAAGTGAACGAGTGGATCTCTATGTGATAAAAAAACAGCGTGATGGTTTATCTTCTGTATCAATATGACTGGACCTTGAGATGCTTAGATTCTAGTGTAACGTGATTTCTGGTGCATTTGTGAGGATATATCCGGAAAACACTGGTATGTGTCTTAGTGACTGAACAAGCAGATGCTTTCTCCATAACGAGGGTGGGTGGGATTCAGTCCACTGAGGGCTTGAATGTACAAAATAAGAGGAGGGAGAATTTTATCCCTCCACTTCACTGCTTCAGCTGGAACATTGGTCCCTCTTGTTCTTGCCCCGGGGTTGACCTCACGGCT
>NW_007077293.1:0-1234 GCF_000164805.1 Carlito syrichta | reverse complement strand
CCCCAGGGAGGAGGCAGGCACAGGAGAAAGCCTCTTCCATATATTTACAAAGAGCTGAGAACATTGTCTCCAAGGAAATACTCTTGAGATTCTTTATGGCTTATTAAAAAGGTGGAAAGTATTAAATAGTTTTATCTGAAATCTGAAATATTCCATGAGTAGAATAAATGTTTGTCTTTATTTTTGTGATGTTGAGAGATATTTTTTATTTCCAGTGCTTGCTAATCTGTTAGTTTTCCTTAGTACAGGTAATATATCATAAATTAACAAGGGAAAGTAAACCAACAGTGGGGTTTTAGTTGCATATAATTACTTGGTGTTCCAAAGTATTTTACAATTGAGAAAATTTGTCTGAAAGTTTTGATATTTAGTGAATAGAATTTAGGGTAATTTCTGTATTTCCCCCAACTGCCTAATAGTCTTTATAACAAGGAAATGGAAGCAAAATGAGAATCCTGAACTGAAACAAAGTTACACATGAGAGTGATTAAAATGAATCTGTTTGTTTTTGATTCAATAGGAATCCAAAATAAAGTTGATCTGATTAACAAGGATCAGTAGAAAAGTTAGTGAAGATTCTCTTTCTTTGAAACTGATAAAGGCAAGGAAATAACCCTTGCAAACAATGGAGGCCTTTAATTCACAGGCTCCAACACTGAAAGTCATTGCGAAGTGGAGTTTTGGGGGTTTCAGGTTTTAATTTGAGCTGTACAAGCAGGTGCAGTGATGGAGGAAGAACTTCTATGATTATACTGTTGCCACTCCTGGCAAATGAAATTCATCATTAATCCTACTTTATGCATTTTATCATAGAGACTCTGTCAGTGCTGACCTGTTTACTGGCATTCACTCCCTAGGTACTTCTCTTACCTTGGGACTTGGGATCCTGAGAGGGAGAAAAGAAAACAAGCAAAGGCAAGTTCAGCGTCAGATCTGAAAAACAAAAATCCAGCAAAAGAAATTCCAGCCGTGAAACAATGTGGCCAGGAACATTCTAGGAGCAAGTAGGGGTGGAAAATGCCTCTTTCAAAAGCAAAAGGCTCTGACTTCATCCCTGGTGGCCACCCAGGTGACCTGGCCCTCAGAGCAGTGTCCCTGCCCCCACCCAGTCCAGCCTCTACAGTGGACCCTGAATGTTGCTCCAGTTTTTTTAACAGCTCTCCTGTCATGAGTAGGAAAACACATAGATGCTTCCACTTCTCTTTGTTTCATTTTTTATCTTGGGCAAAGTTTG
>NW_007077292.1:0-1049 GCF_000164805.1 Carlito syrichta | reverse complement strand
TGGTACAGCGAAGCACACCATCAATAAGAGCAGAAGCAGGGCTCGGTGGCTTAGCCTGTAATCCCTCTCCTTTGGGAGGCTGAGGTGAGTGGATTGCCTGAGCCCACGGGTTCGAGACCTGCCTGGGCAGGCGAGACCTCATCTCTACAATAAATCAAAAAATTAGCCGGGCGTGGTAGCGCGCACCTGTAATTCCGGCTACTCGGAAGGTTGAGGCGGAAGAATCGTCGGAGTCCAGCAGGTCGAGGCTGCGGTGGCCAGAAGCGGACACTGCACGCCAGTCTGGGCGAAAGAGTGAGACTCCAACTCAAAAAAAATAATAAGAAACAAGAACAGAACGTGTGTCCATAATTCGGGGGAAATTATTTCACTCAGCAAAAAACATTTTAAGGGTCAGCACTAAATTGCCCACTTTGAGAAACTCAGAAAAACGAAAAGGAGATTTTAAAACTGGCAGTGTCTCACTGTAGTTTGTGGCTGACTGGAGCCCTTTCTTGGCTAGTATTCAAATATCTTTTATCTTCATGTAATCTAATATATTTATTACTATAGTCAATGCCTTAATGACACTATCAGCTTCCCATTTTCACTACTCCTTATTGCTTATCTCTCTTGGTATTTAAAAATCATTTTGCATTGTAAAGAAAAAGACTTAAGATGAAGTAACCTAGCAATGTGCACAAAGATCATATTTTTATAAATGCTGCCTATTGTTCCTTTGACAAGGAGTAAGAATCTCCTGTGGACAGTAAAAAGGTTTCATTGAAAGATTATAATTTGTAAAACAACACATATTTTGGTCATTTAAAAAAATCTAGCTTCTCCAACTTTTTAGAAAGATGGTGTCAGATAAGGAGTTAGTGACTCTTCTGGTAGTTTCAGTTTATAATTAGTCTTGAAGCTTAAAAGCAGGTTGCAGAATTGGGACAATGGCAAGTTCTAGTAGAAACCTTTTGGTGTCATTTCATCCTCCCGGATTCTAAAAGCATGTATTTTCTCTGTCACGGGACAAAGAAATAGACAGGTCTCCAGAACTAGGATTGTTTCTG
>NW_007077291.1:0-879 GCF_000164805.1 Carlito syrichta | reverse complement strand
GCATTCCCACCAGCCGCGTAGAAGCATTCCTTTTTTTCCTCATCCTAGGCAGCACTTATTGTTGTTTGTTTTATTAATGATGACCATTCTTACTGGGGTTAAGTGGTACCTCAATGTGGTTTTAATTTACATTTCTCTGATAATTAGTGAGAGTGAGCACTTTTTCTCTTCACTCTCCCAGTCAGAGGTCCCAGGCTGATGAGAGGTCTTCACTGAACTCAAGCATCTGGGTAGTCAGTGCAGAGCAAAGGAAGTTGCTGGTGGGACACCAGCCTTAAAGGCTGCTCTTGGATTTGACATGTGCTCCTGTGCTCACATCTTACTGCTTCAAATATTGCATGATCACACCCAGCCTCAAATGAGTGAGGAAAAAATCACTTCCCACATTTCCAGAAGGGACTACAGGTGCAGCTAAGGACTGCCACAGACAGGGATGTGTCCAGGCCTGGGGCCAAGGTCTGCTGAGGGATTCCTGGGAGGAAGTGCCCTATCAGATATAGGGGAATCCTTTTCCTTCTGCTGGCCTTTCTCCCCACTTGAATGTGTTTGTGTTAGGAGGTGATTTTTGGGAGCTGCAGCAGCCACCTTGAAGCTAGAAGGCAACACCAACTAGCTAAGGATCACAGAGAAGGAGCATAGAATAGGTCTGAGCAGTGGTGACACTCTGGAGCCCCTGCACCAAACTCTGATCTGCACAAATTTAGGCTTTGTTTATGGGACAATGGAGTCACTTTTCTGCTTAGGTCATGATTAGTCATTTGATTGCTTGAAACTGAATGGGTCCAAATGGATACAATCACACTTTTCACTGGAGCAGCTGGAGGCTCGCTTGACAAGTAAGTTGCTGACAAACTGCTAGAGCCCGGTACACAGAGATCA
>NW_007077290.1:0-1061 GCF_000164805.1 Carlito syrichta | reverse complement strand
GGATCGCGTCAACCCAGCAGGTCACGCGGCCGGGACGCGACGCGCCGTCCTCACGCCAGGGCGCTGCAGCCCCGCAATGGCGAGCGACCCGGAGCCCCGCCCCCACAAGAGAGAGATTGACAGCAGGTACCATTCATTGTGCAGGGTAGGTGTCTGACACCCCGCAACGACTCCCACGTAACGTTAACACAGGGAAACACGCAAACGTGGTCAGAAAGAAAACATGCCAGAAAGCTCCACATACCTCCGCAGGGAAAAAGACACACATCTGGAGAATGCATTTGAAGTAGCAGTATACAGTTGCTGTCGTCAATGAAACATATCCAGTCAGTCAACTGGGATACATTTCAAAAATAAGTTAACTAACAATCAGCAACAGGATATTTTATCTAAGCACGTTTCAATAAAATAAGGGTCTGTGTTTTTATTTCGGTGTGGAAAAAAGTGGTTAAGGCTACAGCAACAAGAAGTTCTTTCTAATGACTGGCTATGGATTCAGGGCTCTGGTGTAAACTTTTGCTTCTTAATTTGTAATTTGAAAGAGGTAGGGTACAATTCAGGTGAAATATATGAATATTCATTTTACAGGAACCCTTGTTGTTCAGGCCTGTCCCCGACCGTCCCGGCACCCCGGGCAGAATCCAACTACTGCAAGTCCTGGCCCTCCCCCTCCCCTGCATCTCCCAACTCTGAAAATCTTTTTTGTTGTCGTTATTATGATGGTTGTGCAAGGTCCACTTATGAGTGAGTACATGTGATACCCAGTTTTTGCTTCCGTGAAAGGTCACCCAGTAGTATAGACTCTAACTCCATCCAGGTTTCCGTGAACTTCGTGAGTTTGTTCTCGTTGTGACTGCATAATATGGCATTGTTCCTACGTACCACATATTTTGAATCCAGTCCTCTTTAGATGGGCAGGATGGTTGGCTCCATGTCCTTGCTACTGCGAACAATGTGGCGATAAACATACATGTGCAAATATCTCTTTGAGAGAGGGATTTCGTTCTTCCTGGTATGTTCCCAGTAGGAGGATGGCAGGGTCGATTTTTAGATCGGTTAGG
>NW_007077289.1:0-725 GCF_000164805.1 Carlito syrichta | reverse complement strand
GTCTTTGAGTCTGGGTCTCACTGCCATCCGGGCTGGAGTGCAGAGACACGGTCACACCTCACTGTGACCTGCAACCTTGACCTGCTGGGCTCGGGTGATCCACCCTCCTCGGCCTCCTGAATGGCTGGGACGACGGGTGCGTGCCACTCCACCCTGACTGATTTGTGTATTCGTGAATTCGCTCTGTTTTTTTTTTGCTAGGGATGAGATCTCGCTATGTTGCCCGGGCTGGTCTTGAGCTCCTGGATCCCGGCCGTCGACTCGCTTTGGCTTCCCAAAGTGCCGGGACGACGAGTGTGACTGGTGGCGTGAGACCCGAGATTTTAAATCCCGGAGACCACAGAGAGCCGGCTCCGATGCGAACACACTTTATTCGGGCTCGAGTCTGGGCTCGCGTTTGAAGCCGACGCGGCGACTTCGGGGACGAGAGACCCGACCCGGGCTGACACGCGCCTTTTCTACGTCGTTCTGAAGGGGCGGGGTGGCTTGACGGACTTGTGCGCGCGGGATTGGATGAGACTGTGTGACGCGGTTACGGAGACTTTGATGGGTTGATTCGGGTTCGATTTGCACGGGCTCGGGCTTAGTTACTTGTGATGGACGAGTGACTGCCAGACGGGCGGAACGGAAGGCCGGATGAGCTGGGTTTACACGGTCACGGCGTGTAGATCGACTTTGGTATGGGAGCCGGAGGTTGGAGTCGACGTAGAGCCCGCCGGGAGGGT
>NW_007077288.1:0-338 GCF_000164805.1 Carlito syrichta | reverse complement strand
CGGGTTCGAGACCCACCCGGGCAACTTGGCGAAACCTCATCTCTACAATAAATCAAAAAACCAGCCAGGCGTGGTAGCGTGCGCCTGTAGTTCCAGTTACTTGGAAGGTTGAGGCGGAAGGATCGCCGGAGCCCAGGAGGTCGAGGCTGCGGTGGCTGGGGGCGGCCACTGCACTCCAGTCTGGGCAACAGAGTTCAACCATCTGGGTGAGAGGAGAGTCTTTATGTGACTTCATTATATTTAAGATTCTCTCATTCTTCTGGCCTCTCAGTCACTGCAGTCACCTCAGTACAGTTGCTGTTTCCTTCCCGTCCCAACTCAAAAAAAAAAAAAAAGGC
>NW_007077287.1:2311-3741 GCF_000164805.1 Carlito syrichta | reverse complement strand
TGGCCATCATTAATAAAACAAACAATAAAAGTTGCTGGCAAGGATGGGGAGAAAATGGCAGTCTTCTACACTGCTGGTGGGAATGAAATCTAGTACAACCTCTTTGGAAGACTGTGACAATTTCTGAATGAAGTAGAAATTTACATTTCATATGACCCAGCAATTTCCCTTTTGGGAATGTAGCCGGAGGAATGCAAATTATTCTATAAAAAATATACCTGGGAGACGGGACAAGATGGCGACAGCATAGGTGAACTGGTGAGATTCTCTGAACGTGAGTTCCCAAAAAGGCTATAACTTCACTACCCCCATCCCCCAGTCCACCACCAACTGCGCTGGGGTCAGGCCCGGAAACGTCAGTCCCACGCAAGGCCAGATATTGCGCCCCTCCCCCCACTGCTGCCGTTCTACTTGTGTGTGGAAGTCTCCTGTCCCAGCCCCCTCCAGATCCCTCCCTGGCTGCATTGTCTCCAGCCCGGGCACCCGGCATCAAGCCGCCGGTCACACAGGGAGGCTCTGGGCACCCGCCCCCCAGAGACTCTAGTTACATTTCTGGCTGAAGTCCTCTGTAGGGTCCCAGCGCCACTCTCGCTGTTTAGAGCCTGCCCTTTGGAACTTTGGAGCTCTGGAACTCCGGGTCCACCCTGGCTGAGGAACTCAGCGTGAGACCCCAAACCAGAGGACCCAGACAAGTGGAGAAAAACAAATCTGCTTAAACTGCCATGTCATTCTCCAGGCAGAGACTTCCATTGCCCTGCCCACCTATCAACAAACTTTACCTCATTTCCTAAGGCCAGGTATTTGCAGCGTATGGGGAAGTTTGGGGTCCATGCTCCCTCCAGCTTTCTCCCCGGCCTGGCACCCAGCACCGCAGGTCGCACAGGGAGGCTCTGAGGGCCCACCCCTCAGAGACACCGCTTCCATTACTGGCTGAATACTCTGTAGGGTCCCAGCGCCACTCTCGTCATTTACAGCCTGCCCTTTGGAACTTTGGAGCTCTGGAACTCCGGGTCCACCCTGGTTGAGGCACTCAGCGTGAGACCCCAAGCCAGAGGACCCAGACAAGTGGAGAAAAACGGATCTTCTTAAACTGCCTTGCCATTCTCCAGACAGAGACTTCCATTGCCCCGCCCACCTAGCAACAAACTTTACCTCAGCTCCTAAGGCAACAGTGTGAAACAGGAGACAAAGCCCCACCCCTATGCTGCAACGAAAAACAAAAGGGAGAGGCTGGAATCGGAGATCACGGAAGTGACTCTAGTCTGATCGCTTATTTTGACTTATGATTTTATCATTGAAACTGTTGGTCTAGATTACGTTTGGTGTTTACCTTCTGACTTATACTGTTTCTTGATTTTTTTGGCCTGTCTCTGTTTAGCTATCAGTATTCTTTAGGGAATCTTTCTTACCTGTCTTTTTTCACTTCTTCC
>NW_007077287.1:1154-2263 GCF_000164805.1 Carlito syrichta | reverse complement strand
CGGTATGTATATCTGTTATCCCTCTCGCACTTCTCTCTTTCGCTCATTTTGACTTATGATTTTATCATTGTAACTGTTGGTTTAGACCACGTTTGTTGTTTGCCTTCTGACTTACACTGTTTCTCGATTTTATTGCCCTGTCTCTGTGTTGCTTCAGTACTCTTTAGTATCAGTACTCTTTAGCTATCAGTACTCTTTCTTACGTGTCTTTCTTCACCTCTTCCCAGCCCTGTGTCTCGTTCTCACCTGATAGATGGTATGTATATCTATTTTCCCTCTCGCACTTCTCTCTTTCTAACTCCCTATTGACCCCCCCTTCCTCCATTATTTTCCTCTTCTATATGCCCCTTTTTAAATCTAGGGACCAAGACTGCAAACTGCTGAATAGACTGTAAAGCACAGGGAAAAGTGAACAAAACCAGAAGACCCTCATAAGGAAGAACAGGTCATTGCAGAAGAGAAATAAAAGCAACCCCACCTTCCCTCAAAAACAGAAATGAAGAGGGGGAGGGAAAGGGGTAAAGGGAGAAAAATCTACAGAAATGAAGAAAAACCAAAAGAAGAGTATGGGTCTCTCCCAGACGCCTGGGAGTGCAGACACTGAGAAATCTGACTTTGGAATACAAGCAATGAAAAGACCCCAGAATGAAGGGTCTCAAAATGCAAATGTAGATATCAAAACAATAATGGAGAGATTAAAAAGAATTGAGGAGACACAAGAAGAAAGTAGGAAGGAGCTGATATCTGAGATGACAGTAATAAAGAATACTGTGAATGAAATAAATAACAAATTGATAAGCATGGAAAGCAGAATTACCCAAGCAGAAGAAAGAATCTCAGAGCTTGAGGACCAAAATATAGAAATAACCCAAACACTTAAAAACACAGAAAATAAGCTCAAAAAGACAGAACAAAGCCTTCAAGAGATGAGTGACTACCTCAAGAGGCCTAACCTAAGAATAATCGGACTCCCTGAGGCAGAAGAGAAACAGAGACCACATTGGAACACACTTTCCACGAGATCATTCAGAAATTTTCTAATCTAATCAGTGATACAAAATTCAAACACAGAGATCAGAGAACCCCGCAAGACACAAATGAGAAGATCA
>NW_007077287.1:0-808 GCF_000164805.1 Carlito syrichta | reverse complement strand
ATTTATCTGCAGAAACCTGCAGGGCTAGAGAAGCTGGAGCCCTATCTCAAAGTCTAAAGGATAAACAATTTCAACCAAGAATAACCTACCCAGCCAAGCTAAGCTTCATCAGTGAAGGAGAATTAAAATCTTCCCAGATATCCAATCCTTAAGAACTTATGCAGCCACAAAACCATCTCTAAATGAAACACTTAAGAAAGTACTAAACACAGAAAAAAATGAAAAAAGAACAACGTTCTTCACAAGAGTACAGGGAAAAGAATAAAATATACACGAACCAACCCCAAAATCAAAAGAAAGACAAAAAAAAAAAAGAAAAAAGAAAAAACCAAGTGGAAGAACAATAACTCAATAAGAACTCCGTCATAGGGACGAACTCTCACATTTCAATAATTATTCTGAATGTGAATGGACTAAACGCACCACTGAAAAGACATAGAATGACAAAATGGATAAAATATCACCAGGCAACAATATACTGCCTTCACGAGACCCATCTCACTAGAAAGGACATACACAGACTCAAAGTAAGAGGATGGGAAACAAATTTTCAGGCGAATGGAACACAAAAAATAGGAGGAGTCGCGATCCTAATTTCAGACAAAATACCATTTAAGCTATCAAAAATTAAAAAAGATACAGAGGGCCACTCCATAATGATAAAAGGTTCACTCCATCAACAAGAAATATCTATCCTAAACATATATGCAGCCAACATAGGTGCACCAACATTCATAAAGCAACTTCTAGGAAAACTAAAGAAAGACATTGACTCTAACACCATAATAACTGGGGACTTTAATACACA
>NW_007077286.1:0-1157 GCF_000164805.1 Carlito syrichta | reverse complement strand
CCATCACATGACTTACATTCAGTAATAACCTAGATTAAGATATATACTGGAGCCTTGCCTTAGCATTGTCTTTGGAGAAGAGTCATTTTAGTGATTACTGAGTCATTTTAGAAGGGGTCTCTTTGACTCTAGCAAATTCTCAAAGGTAGGACCTATCTCAGTCTAAACTATTTCTGGCTTTTAGTAGAGTCACCTAAAGTAATGTCCAATACAAATTAATAATGCTATGTACATAAATTTTTTTGTGTAAATAAATACATGCATGCATTTGTAATTGTTTTTATTTTTTTCAGTAAGATAAAACTTAGAGGCTGAAAAATGTAACTCTAATCCACTGTGCTTTAGAATAAAGAGCCCACACAAAAACAGGAAACTTAAATTCTCACCCTATTTAATTTCTGTGACAAATTAGTTTCTTCAAGATTCAGTCTCTGTATATATGACAAATGAAAAAAATATCCAAGATTTATGCAAATTCTAAAGTATTATATTTACTTTGTCATTAGTTCAGGAAAATATGATAGATCACTTCTTGATTTGCACTACAAGAAACCAGGTGCCATGAAATGAAAATGTAACATGCACTTCTGTCTGCCAAAGTGTGTGCATTATATGTTCTGCTTTGGAATAAAATGGGATGCCAAGTAAATTGCACCGTGGGTATTACTAAGGATACACTGTGTCAAAACATCTGTAGGTGAGGCCTTCATATATATCTATAGTAATAAACCCTTCAGGTGATCATTTTTTATCCTGAAGTTAGGAATAACTCATTTATAAAATTGCACTTACTTTAAAATTATAGATAGATAAACATATTTCATAGAAACCTGCAGTCTTTCTGATCTGAATAAAAGAAAGCTCTATATTCAGACTGACAGACTGACTTTTCAGTTAAAAAGAACTAAAACTGCAGATTTAGTAGTAACCATCCTAAAGTTTGAGAGCCTATAGGGGCTACAAGTCTCTCTGAAGAAGCAGAATAATTTAGTCTCCTGAACACTGAGTATCACAAAACCATTCTTGCCTATCTTGATACCCTCTCAAGTGACTTGAAGTTGAGCCATCCCCAAGTAAGATTTCCTGACCCCTGTCTCTTTTATTAACGTGAGATGAGATACCTGAGTCCTGAAAAACCACATGAAGTGAATAGACAG
>NW_007077285.1:0-1438 GCF_000164805.1 Carlito syrichta | reverse complement strand
GTTACCTTAGAAAGAAACCAAGGTGGCGGCTGCTCATAGATGGACAGGGAAATGGGAATCTCTGCCTGGAAAATGACTGCAGTGGGCAGCTCCTCTATCACTGATCCTTTTTTTCCACCTGTCCTTTCTCTTCCACTCATCCAGGTCCATGGGTGATACACTATGACAGGCTATGGTGTTGTGTACCTGGCATCAGGCACTGGGAATCAGCAAATACAGCTGTGTCACTGGTGACTTGGGGTGGGCATATGCTGTGCCACTGGTGACTTGGGGTGGGAGAGGGAGCCCGGAGTTCCTGAAACCAAGAACTGAGAGTGGCTGTTCAGCACCTCTTTAAGATATACCGTTCCCTTACACAACCATGCGAGTCTTAGCTCCCAAGTTGGAGGTTAGGCAGAGCTGGGTGTGTGAGTCACCAGGTCTCTGCCTGGTCACAGGGTTCCAGGTGTTCTCTGGACCCACTGTAGTCAGGGATGAGTTGGGGGAAGTGGAGTGCAAGACTGCTGGGTGCCTCAGCCAGAGTGGGGACCAGAGCTCCAAAGGGCGGGTGGTGGCAGTGGCTTTGGGTCCCACACAGGGTTCTTCAGCCAGGACTGGAGCTGGTATCTCTGAGGGACGCATGCCTAGAGCCTCCCTGGGTGATAGTGGCTTGAGATGGGACTGGGTGGGGACTGAACCCCAGGGCAGGGACCCAGAACTCTGAGGGTCAAGCACTGGCCATGGCTTTGGGTACTTCAGCCAGGGAAGCAGTGCAGAGCCCAGAGTCACAGGTGCTGGGGACCTGCATGAGCAGCAGCATCCTTGTGCCTGGTGGGGCACCCCAGGAGGGAATGGAGACTGTAGTTCCAAGGGGTGGGCATGGAGGGCATGGGGGGCTGTCACAGCCTAAGTCTGGGCTGGGTGCCCAGCTAGGGAGGGAGCTGACAGTGACTGAGTGCCAGGCAGATCAGGGTAGCCAGCAAGGGAACCCATATCTCCACAAGACAGTATGGAGGGGCTCCACAGGTGGTTGTGTGTGGCTTGGGGCCAGGTGAGATGGTGTAGCCAGGGAGGGAGCTGGGAGCTACACGTGGCTGGGGCCTGGGGTGAACAGCAGTGGCAGAGGGGCCACGGTAACCAGCCTTGTGTGGGACCAATGGTTTCCAGGTCTTGGACCAATGCAGCTGGTGGTGGGTGGGGGGATGGGGAAAGGAAAATAAGAGTCTTTATATGAACTCACTTTTGGAGAGTCTCACAGTGTCACCTGTGCCATTGCCATCTTAGCAGAACTCCCTTTTTCATATTTCTTTTTTGAGTTGGAGTCTCACTCTGTTGTCCAACCTGGAGTGCAGTGGCTGCTCCCGCCCACCACAGCCTCAACCTGCTGGGCTCTGGCGATCCTTCCGCCTCAACCTTCCGAGTAGCTGGAATTACAGGTGTGCGCTACCAAGCCCGGCTA
>NW_007077284.1:0-1359 GCF_000164805.1 Carlito syrichta | reverse complement strand
GGACCCATCAGCGTCACTTTAATATCAATATTACATATTATTTTGCTTTTTCATATCACTGTTGTTTAACACGAGGCATAAAAATTGGCTTCTATAGATGGGCTCGGGGGCTCAGCTTGTAATCCCGCACCTTGGGAGGCTGAGGTGAGTGGATCGCCTGAGCCCTCGGATTCGAGACCCGCCTGGGCAAATGGTGAGACCTCATCTCTACAATAAATCAAAAAAAAAATTAGCTGAGTGTGGTAGCGTGTGCCTGTAGTTCCGGCTACTTGGAAGTCTGAGGGGGAAGGATCGCCGGAGCCCAGCGGGCGAGGCTGCGGTGGCCTGGAGCGGCCACCGCACTCCAGTCTGGGCGACAGAGTGAGACTCCAACTCAAAAATAAATAAATAAATAAATAAAAAATAAAAATAAAAATATTGGCTTCTGTTTCCAAACAAGGGCATGCTGGATCCAGATATGAATAGGACAAAGTGGGCCTCCAAGAAGCACACAACCGAGCAGACTGAGAGGTAGCCAGGGGACGTTTTATGCCCAGTACGTGGTGACTTGGGTGGGGGCAGGGAGAGGAGGGAGGTGGGTGGGGAAACAGGATCAAACTCTGGGATGCTGGAGGAAGAACAGGAAACACCAGATCAGTCATAGGAGGAGGGAGGGGAGGGCTTCACGTGCAAATTGGTTTCTTCATTTTCTCTGCCCCCTCTGCCTCCACCCCTATTTATTTGGTCTATTTTACATTCTGGGATGAAAGTCCCTTTTTGGGGTCATCAGTTGATGGCCAGGAAGCCAAAGGGCAGGACCAGAATACGTGACTTCAGGTCCCCGTAGAAAGTCCCACATGGGCCCCGGGGACCAGTGACATGGCCTGATCTTCTCTCGTCTCGTCGATGCCCAGCTAGGGCGGAGGAAGCAGGGCTAGCCGGGTGGAAGAATGACTCGAGGAAAGAATCTGTGGAGAGCAGAGTCCCAGAAGAATCTCCCGTGTGGAACCCGATCGCTCTCAGGCTCCCCAGAGGGAAGGAAGAGGAGGAGGAGGAGGAGAAGCAGCCGGCAGAACCTGGGAAGCAGGGGTGCTGTTCTCAAAGGGAATGTTTAAAAGACATTCAACTTTACACAGCAGTGAATCTTCCTTTGCTAAGCTACAGTCTGGTCACGTCTCTCTGAGCGATTGTAGCCATGTTTCCTAATTTTGACCTCCTCTCCTACATCGGGGAGGTGAATCTCCTCTCTCTTCTCTCTAATTTACTTTCTAAAAAACTATATCATGCTATCTAACTTCTGTACAATTCTTTGCATCTTTCAAGAGTCACTGGATTGCGCACCACACCACCGGTGGGTCTGATCTAACATTTTAAATTCGC
>NW_007077283.1:0-1031 GCF_000164805.1 Carlito syrichta | reverse complement strand
ATCTAACTCAGAATAGAAGACAACCTCCTTCACCTGATAAAGGCCACATAGGAACACACAAAACTATCATGATTACGCCATGGTGAAACTTTCAGCTTTTCCCTGAAGATCAAGAAGTATACGCGGATATAGTCTTCCACCACTTCCCTTCAAGATAGGGTTAAGAATGCTGAACAGAACAATTAAACAAAAAACAATTTTTCAAGGTATCCTCACGGGAGACGAAGGAGTAAAGTTAACTCAGTTCTCATAGACACGACGCTACGTATAGACAGCTCCAACAAGTTCACCAGACACACACACACATACACACACACTCACACACACACACTCACCCTTTCAGAACTCAAAATTCAGCATTGTTGCGGGACACAAATTCAACATACAAACACCTGGTGTCTCTCTACACTTTCAAAGTCCACCTGAAGAAACCACTAAGGAAACAATTCAATTACCGTAGCAGCCAAAACCACAAAATAGTACAAAAACAAAGTTAAGCGGACAATAGAACAGTACACTAAACAGTACACACTCATGCTGATAGACACTGCAGAGGACATAAGCCAATGGAAAGGAAATGCTCGGTTCAATAAATAAAAACCATGACGTGGGAAGATGCCACTACTACACAACGCATTAAAAACACAAAGAAATCTCGACCAAAACCCAGATGTCTAGTCTTTCAGAAGAATTGCATGAGACCGGCAATAGCCCAAACTCTCTTCAAAATGGGCAAAGTGTAGGGTTTCACACTTTCTGCTTTCACCAAAGTCCAGTAAACCAAACACAGAGGCAATGGTGTAAAACCCTAACGATTGATCCATGGAGCAGAACGAACACTGAGGAATCAGTGGACACATTTATGGCCACATACATTCCGTGGGAATAGGGCAGTCCTTCCACACACACTTCTCAGAAAACGGGATACTCTCATGCATAATCCAGCAGTTGCACTTCCAGCAAAAGCCACAACACAGGTTAGAAAATACAAGAAAAGAAGAGTCTGTGATCTCACGGTTAAGGGTCCATGT
>NW_007077282.1:0-828 GCF_000164805.1 Carlito syrichta | reverse complement strand
CAGAGGCAGAGTCGCGTTTCCGTGAAGGCGGCATGACGTAGCTCTTCCCGTGATAGAGATCGTGGCTTCGACTGACAGTTGGGGAAATGATATAGAGGCTCTCTGATGTCTGTCCGTTTCGTCACAGCCCCTAGAGGAGGGCAGGCCCAGGGTGCAAGCGCTCCCATTTATTCCTGAACAACATTCCCAAGAGCTGATAGAGGGTGTGCTTCCCTGAGCTCCTGGGCACTCCCGGTGAGTAGCTTCAAAGGATCGTTGACCTCCCTGGAGTCTGCCCCCCATCAACGGCAAGATGGGAATCTCCTTTGACTCCCTTTTTCTGAGTGGTCATAAGTTCGAATGATAGAGTCTCGATGTCATCGTAAGCCTTGTGAATTATGTCACTTGTGTATCCATGTCATCGTAAGCTTTGTGATTCGTATAACCTTTGCATCACGCGTGACGTCTCAGGCCCTTTACTCTACTATGGCGAGCTCGATCACCACCTCTGCCGGGCCCTACCGGAAAAAGCTGTGAGATACCTCCGTTACCTGGCACCAGGAAGTCGGGAGAGAAAAAACGTCCCTATCGATCGATGTGGCTAAAACCCAAATTCTATATGGTGCTCTGCGGGTCGCATATCTCACTGTAGCTGACATATAGGCCCGAAGAACTCTGGACTATAGAAGTGAACCGTAAAAGCCTAGAGGGTGAGCAGAACCGTTTTGAAAGATCTCGAGTCTGGCTCTGCTCCCTGGATTAGAGCTCAGAAATGCCCTTTCAGCCAGCTCCCGCCCCTTTCATCTGTCGGTATCAAGGGGGGAAGCCTAGCGTGACTCGGACCCTAGC
>NW_007077281.1:0-870 GCF_000164805.1 Carlito syrichta | reverse complement strand
TACCCTCATCTCTTCCAAAATCAGCAGATTGCAGTTAATACTCAACTCAGTCTATGGTACAAGACATGCCATGACAATTCACTGTCAAAGATTTCCTTCTCTCTTTTTGCATGAAACAACTATTCCATGTTGTGAAAATAAGAAAGTAGTGGCAAGAAGGTACTTGAGAGATGTTAAATATTGCATTGGTTCTGGGCGTAATAGAGAGAGAGAGAGGGAGAGAGAGGGAGAAAGAGAGAGAGAGAGAGAGAGAGGTGTCAAATGACTACTGAATTCAAAAGCCCCCACTACTACCAGTGGCTTCAGCATAATAATAAGCCTGCTTCTTGTGACAACATGAATATAGAAGCAAATTAAGTTTTCTATTGTTTGAATTATATGATTTCTTTAGGAAAAAATATGACCGGAGAACCATGTGCTAGGCAACCAATTGATATCATCCAAGTTAAGGAAAACAAACCTGTGTCCATTAAAAAAGAAATGAGAACTAAGATCCAGGTCTCTATTTACCTCCTGGGATTTAAATCACATAATCTAGAAACTCCAGTGAGATCCCAGAGGATTCAGACAGGTTTACTGAAAGCCCTTTCTCATCTGCTTGCCGGTAGTGCATGCACGTGGTTTCTGGCTACCTCGCATCCCTGGCCCCACATTCTAGAAAGAGTACTGCCATTTGTTCAGAGAATTCCCTCTTCCCACTGCATGTGGTTCTGGAGGGGCAGACAGTCCATCCCTGTTCAAGTGTTAGCCACAGAGATGACTGTGGCCCAGACCTAGCCAGGCATCTAAGAATAGAAAGTCAGGATGCCTGTGCAGAAACAAGACATGGTTAATCTCAGCCTTGTCAATCACACTAAATCCAAAGGACTG
>NW_007077280.1:0-829 GCF_000164805.1 Carlito syrichta | reverse complement strand
CACCACTGGAAGAAGGCTGAGCCCAGAATAAAGCCACGGTTGCTCCCTAGAAAACAGTGAAGAAAACAGCAAGGTTGATTGAGCCATCCAGACTCGGAAGAATGGACCGTCTCCCACCCATCAGGCAGGCAGAGCATTGTGAACAGGCTGACTTGTAAAAAACACAATTTTCCATGTATACAGAGCAGGGAAAAATCTAGTGGAAAGTTCAGCCATTCCAAAAATTAAGCCCATATTATAGTTTTGAACAAATGACTCTGCTTTTAACAGTTATTTACTGGTTTTGATAGCCCAATGTTAAACAAAGTCATAAAAACATAATGACTTCAACTGCAAAAGTTGCAGCACTTTTCACATTTCATTCCCAGAATAGCAATTCATGGTTTTCATAATTAGTCGCTATTGTTCGAATGTCCCAAAAATGTGTTGTGAATTGTTGTAGAAATTAGAATTCATTCAGCAGAAAAACAAAAGGCATTAGGTCCCTCCCCTCCTTCCCACTCCAAGGCCTGGACCACTGTGCTCTGTCAGATCTTCCCGGTGCCAACCCAGGTCAAGAAGCTGGCACGGGAGCCCTATGGGCAGAGTGCAAACTCGTAATATCTTCCCCCAGAGTTGCCTGACACCAACGCAGTCATTCTTGAGCTGGGTCTCCTTGGTAGGAAAACTTTGTTATTATTATCGCTGTTATTATTTGAGTTAGGGTCTCACTCTGTTGCCCAGGCTGGAAGGCATTGGCATTATCATGACTATCACAGCTCACAGCAGCCTGGACCTCCTGGACTCAGATGATCCTTCCACCTCAGCTTCCCAAGTACCTGGGACTACA
>NW_007077279.1:0-1446 GCF_000164805.1 Carlito syrichta | reverse complement strand
CGCAAAAACTCAGTGAAACATCAATCTGACTTTTGCTTAACACTTACTGCTTAATGCTCACACATTCTCCAAAACTAAGTGTCCTCTCCCAGAGGCATTCATTGGAGAATCTCAATCACCTGTTCATCATCCACAGAAAGAGAAATTTAGTGATGAACAGGATCACAGAGAAGGGGAGAAATGATAACATACCCCACTATGAAATGAAGAGATGATGTAAAGGGGCCTGGTCACTCCAGCTACCGATAACTGGATTGCAATTAAAAGGGACTTTTGTCACTTCTTTGCTGGGCAATGGGGCCAATTACCTAAAACCCTTTGCTAGAATTTAGACCCATACCAGAGCAAGGTCCTTCAGGAAAACTCGGATGATTACTTTTGACAAATGTTCTACTTGAGCATAGTGTAGTTACTCAAATCCTTTTAAAAATGACTACACTTAGAGTAAAACAATCTTTAAAAAGTCTACCCAAAAACACATTCTTGTCCCCCCAACACACACACACACCCACACACCCTCGCTGTGTGCAGTCAGCTTTCTGTTGGCCAATTTACCGCAGATAGTAAGTTGGTGAATAAATCTTTAATTTATGCAACCAAAACCCTGAAAGACTGAGCTTCAGATGTAATGTTTTGCATTCCCTAGACACACTGCAGAGAAATATCTTTAAAAAAATACATTCACAGCTGTCCTTTAAAACAAAACAAAACAAAAGAAATATCCACACATACGCATACAACATATCAAAGCCGACCCTCTGTCAACCAGCATTTCTATAGAGACATTCTTTCCATGATTGAAACATAAGCTCCAAAGGTTAAAGAAGAGGAAAAGCAGTCAAATAGCACTGCCCAGGAAGCCAGTAGTACTAGCTAGCTGTACTCTCTTCTAGTCTTCCTGCTACAAAAGACACTGGCCCAACTTCCTCAAACACACACACACCCCGACATAGAGTCTCATGGAATTGCACACATGTGGTAGGAATGTACACACCAATATTGAACCGAGCACAATACCTAGAAACAACAGCACAGGATCCACACTAAAACATGCACGTATCAGTGTGCACCCATCGTGCACACGACACGACACACAGACACGCAGCCACTTAGACCCACATGCATGCGCCGTCCACCTCAAATCAGTGTGGGACACACCATGCATACACATGTAGAATGTTTGAGCTCTGAAATGCCGAACATACACACAGACTGTGCACAGAGTTATTTATAAAATTCCAAAGGTGGAAGAATGGGGAGCGAGCGGTAATTGCTACACAGTGGTCTCCTGAGAGGCAGAGACTGGAGGGAGGAGGTGCCAAGTGCTTCACCGATGGAGAGAAGCACAGCCCAGTCCAGTGAGCACAGTACTGGGAGAAGTGTCTCGGGGGTTTTCTGACGTGGGGTCCCGGAGAGAGTCCCTGCCACCCTCGGTGCATGCGCATG
>NW_007077278.1:0-1121 GCF_000164805.1 Carlito syrichta | reverse complement strand
AGTTTCATTTAAACTCATAACTTTACTGTATGGATATCATCAACCTCTAGGTATTTGAATGTCTCTTTCACAAGTTACATCCATAGACATCACAAGTTAATGGGATATGGGACACCTCTGCTTAAACTTTTATTTTGAAGAGTCTCTTTTTTTCCTGCTTGCTCTGAAGAAATAGCCTGAGATAATGTAACTACTTTGTGTTTGCAATAATTTTTCCCCATAAAGTGGAGACAAGTGTGGGAAGGTTAGTTATTCACTGTACCTAGGTGCTCAGTTAAGGGAAATTCTGTCCTAAGCCAGATGTCAGTGTGAGGAGTCAGGAAACAAAATGGGGGAAAACTGGAAGTTAATTTTCTTTTTGCCACCTGTCAATAACCCTGACTATATTTATGCCATTTAGAAAGCACTGAAAATGTGCAACAGCCAAAAGAAGAGGGAGTAAAAATCTAAGGATATAAACTCCTGTCTAATGTGGGCTTTTGTGCCAGAGTAATTTGCCAATACAGAGAGTAAAAGCATCTTCTAAAAGGAGACATTTAAATTTTGTTTATTAAGATATTCTTCCCGACAGGACTGATGCTGCTGCTATCAGTTGTTATGTACCTCAAAATATATAGTATCTGTACCATGGCTGCCAACAGCATTTTAATGGCACGTATTATCACAACAGCATTATTTCAAATGTTTCAAACTGCTGGTCCTTGCAGAATGGGATATTATAGGGTTTTAAGCATACATAGTAAAAACAAATGAAAAACCCCAAACAAAACAATGTATTTAAAAAGTAATTCGGCTAGGCTTGGTGGCTCAGTCTGTAATTCCATGTTTGGGAGGTCCAGGTGAGTGGATTGCCTGAGCCCACAGTTTCGAGACCCACCTGGACAACTTGGCGAGACCTCATCTCTACAATAAATCAAAAAAATTAGCCAGGTGTGGTAGTGCGTGCCAGTAGTTCCAGCTACTTGGAAGGCTGAGGTGGAAGGATCTGCAGAGCCCAGCAGGTCGAGGATGTGGTGACCGGGAGCGGCCACTGCACTCCAGTCTGTGTGACAGAGTGAGACTTCAACTCAAAAAAAAAAAGTAATTCAAGAACATTGAAATGTATAACATAATTTCTATTC
>NW_007077277.1:0-398 GCF_000164805.1 Carlito syrichta | reverse complement strand
GTAAATCTCAAAACTGCAAAAAGGACAACCCCCAACCTACAGTGCAACTCCAGAATTGAAGTAAGAGAGCATACATAAAGAAGAATAGGAGACTGAACAAACAGAAGTAAAACCAACCCCTCTACCCCCTGAATAACAGAATTAAAGAAGACAGTGATGTGGAGAGAAGGAAAAAGTAGGGAGGGAAAAAACCGCACAAATGAAGAAAAACTAAAAGAAGAATATAGGTCTCACAGAGACCCCTGGGAAATCAGACACTGAGAAAACAGACTCCGGAACACAAACAATGAAGAGTCCCCAGAATGACTGGTCACTGCAACAAACCCAGACATCAAGACATTAATAGAGAGAATTTTAAAAATTGAGGAGAGATAAGAGGAAAATAGGAAGGAGCTGAC
>NW_007077276.1:0-894 GCF_000164805.1 Carlito syrichta | reverse complement strand
GTTGTGGAAGTCCACAAGGGATCTGTGTGTACACAATAAGCAGAGAGCCAGACACAAGCACATTAGTGCTCAGGAGCAGAGGAAGGACTGCTTGACCTGGAGAGAGTGTGAGGGCGTGAGAGCCAAACTCTCAGATCCCACCTGCTTTTGAACGTGACCGAGGACTTTCATGGGTGAGACAGTTGTGCTGGAGGTGAGCATTGCCGCCCGTGTCCCCCGGTAGATTAAAGGTCTGGACGCATCATGGAAGGCTGCAGGACCCAAGGATGAGAGGGCGGGATCTGGGGACCCCAAGGGTCATTGTTCTTGGAAAGAAAAACAGGCTCATTCATCTCCAGGGCAGCCCCAGAGGACATGAAGATAATTGTTAGTGAACAGCCTCTGCCAAAATAATAATCTGTAGGCAACCATGCATGGAAGGGAGAAAAGAATGGAGAGAAAGGGTGAAGCCAACACCTTACAGTTTTATGATACAGGCTAAGTTACCCTTCTCCTCAGGGGTTCAGATGGGTCCCTTCCAAGCTGGGGCAACTATGAATCAATCTGCTGCCAGAACTCAGACAAGCTTTCGTGTGAACACAAACCTTTCCTTTCCCTTGGGTAATTACCTAGATTGGACATATTCAGGACACACTTAACTTCATAAAGCATTATGACTGAGCCACCACGCCCAGCTAAAATAGTAGCTTTGAATATGTTAGCTAGCCTCTCTCACATCCGTCGTTTTGCTTGATTTCATTTTTTTGATTGTCAAATAAGAGCTCCTAACTCACATACAGTCAGACTCATCTTTTCCTGAGACTAGCTGATATGCTTAGAAAAGTCTTTCTGCCTTCACCCCACCCTCCCTCCAAGAAATCAGGATAATTACCTGTGACTTTTCTTGAACATTTT
>NW_007077275.1:0-857 GCF_000164805.1 Carlito syrichta | reverse complement strand
CATAAAGTATATTCAACACATATAACTAAGGAATTGAACATTAAAACAATAATAAGAAATCATTTCTAGAAAATGGTCAAAATCTGAAACACTGTCAACACCAAATGTTGAGGAGGATGTGGGGCAATAGAAACTCTCACTCTTTGCTGCTGGGACTGAAAATGGTATAGCCACTGTGAAGACAGTCTAGCAATTTCTTACAAAACTAACATACTCTCACCATATGATCCAGCAACTTCATTCCCTGATATTTGCTTACATAAGCTGAAAGCTTATGACCACACAAAAACATGCACATGGGTGTGTATGGAAGATTCATTCATAATTACTAAAACTTGGGAGTAATAACAGTGTCCTTCAGTAGCTCAACATATGAACAAACTGTGGTACATCCAGGCCATGGAATATTATTTGGAGCTTGAAAAGAAATAAGCTACCAATCTGTGAAAAGACATGGGGAAGCTTAAATGCATATTACTGTGAAAGAAGCCAGTCAGAAAAGACTACATACTGTAGCCTTTATGTGACATATTGTCATACTTGCTATGACATTTTGGAAAAGGCAGAACTATAGAGACAGTGGCTCCCTGAGATTGGGGGTAGGGAGAGATGATCAGGCAGAGTACAGAAGCCTTGTATGGGAGTGAAGTTATTCTATACAGTACTCCAGTGGTGAACACATGTCATTGTACAGTCATCAAAACCTAGACAATGTACAACATCTACAGTGAACCCTAATGAAAACACAGTGGACTTTGGGTGATGATGTGTGAATATAGTTTCATCACTTTTGATAATGTCCCCAGGTGGTGCAGGATGTTGAAAGTGTCAGATTTTGGGCATGTGCAAAGTCAGAG
>NW_007077274.1:0-879 GCF_000164805.1 Carlito syrichta | reverse complement strand
CTGCCCTGGAAAGATTCCAGGGCAGTGGGAAGTGGGTTCCACATTATCCACACGCCTGTCAGTGAATACCAGGACCTGCAGACAGATTTCGAATCACAGCTCTCCCCTTAAATACATCTCAAAACAGAAAAAAAGGACCACCTCCAACCTACAGTGCAACTTCAGAATTGAACAAAGTAAGAGGACATACATAAAGAATAGGAGATTGAACAAATAGAAGTAAAACCTTTACCCCTTTACCCCTGAATAACAGAATTAAAGAAGATGGTGACGTGGAGGGAAGGAAAAAGTAGAGAGGGGGAAAAAACTGCACAAATGAAGAAAAACCAAAAGAAGAATATAGGTCCTACACAGACCCCTGGGAAATCAGACACTGAGAAAACAGATTCTGGAACACAGACAATGAAGAGTCCCCAGAATGACTGGTTACATGCAACAAACCCGGACATCAAGACATTAATGGAGAGAATTAAAAATATTGAGGAGAGACAAGAAGAAAATAGGAAGGAGCTGTTGTCAGAAATGACAGCAGTAAAGAATACTGTGATGGAAATGAACAATAGACTAATAAGCATGGAAAGCAGAATCAGCCAAGCCGAAGAAAGAATCTCAGAGCTCGAAGACCAAAACACAGAACTAACCCAAACTGTCAAAAGCATAGAAAAGAAGCTCAAAAAGACAGAACAAAACCTGCAAGAGATGAATGATCACTTCAAGAGACCAAACCTAAGAATAATTGGGCTTCCTGAGGCAGAAAGAGAAACCGAAGCCACGCTGGAACAAACATTTCATGAAATCATTCAAGAAAACTTCCCTCATCTCATCAAGGATGAAAAATTCCAACACAAGAGATTCAAAGAACCCCTGCAAGACAACAAA
>NW_007077273.1:0-1557 GCF_000164805.1 Carlito syrichta | reverse complement strand
TTCATTCCACTGCTAGTTAGTCTTGCAGCCTCCCACAGGAAATACCCTCATCTCTTCCAAAATCCGCAGATTGCAGTTAATACTCAACTCAGTCTATGGCACAAGACATGCCATGACAATTCACTGTCAAAGATTTCCTTCTCTCTTTTTGCATGAAACAACTATTCCATGTTGTGAAAATAAGAAAGTAGTGGCAAGAAGGTACTTGAGAGATGTTAAATATTGCATTGGTTCTGGGCCTAATAGAGAGAGAGAGAGGGAGAGAGAGGGAGAAAGAGAGAGAGAGAGAGAGAGAGGTGAAAATGACTACTGAATTCAAAAGCCCCCACTACTACCAGTGGCTTCAGCATAATAATAAGCCTGCTTCTTGTGACAACATGAATATAGAAGCAAATTAAGTTTTCTATTGTTTAAATTATATGATTTCTTTAGGAAAAAATATGACCGGAGAACCATGTGCTAGGCAACCAATTGATATCATCCAAGTTAAGGAAAACAAACCTGTGTCCATTAAAAAAGAAATGAGAACTAAGATCCAGGTCTCTATTTACCTCCTGGGATTTAAATCACATAATCTAGAAACTCCAGTGAGATCCCAGAGGATTCAGACAGGTTTACTGAAAGCCCTTTCTCATCTGCTTGCCGGTAGTGCATGCACGTGGTTTCTGGCTACCTCGCATCCCTGGCCCCACATTCTAGAAAGAGTACGGCCATTTGTTCAGAGAATTCCCTCTTCCCACTGCATGTGGTTCTGGAGGGCCGACAGTCCATCCCTGTTCAAGTGTTAGCCACAGAGATGACTGTGGCCCAGACTTAGCCAGGCATCTCAGAATAGAAAGTCAGGATGCCTGTGCAGAAACAAGACATGGTTAATCTCAGCCTTGTCAATCACACTAAATTCCAAAGGACTGGCTCACAGACTTTCACCTGTTCCAGGTACATCTGAGGCCACGACTGACAGATGTCAGTCAGACAGACTGACAGATGTAAACAGACTGTGTTACCTTGAGCAAAAATCTCTGCCTGAGGGGTAAGGACACGATGCCAAACAAGTTATGATGGAGTTTTTAGGCAGATGTGAGGTTAGGAGAATCTGATTTACGCTCCTGGGTAAAAAGCAGTAGAAAATATTCATATATGGGCAATGATATAGAAACGCTGTCACTTTTCTGAATATACTAATTAAAGGTATTTAACAGAAAAATGAGAAAGAACAAGAATGAGGAAGTCATAGACGGAAGGACTGGAAGTAAGAATAGAAACAAGTTAAACAAAAAGATATACATCTAAATATCTTGAAAACACATTTCATATTGTAAAAATAAGAAAATAATGATGATCATAAATATGACTTAAATTGACAAAAACTTGAGTAGTAGATTTGTCAAAAGGAGTTCAGAATTTCTAAACTCTTCATTTTGAGGATAAAGGCATATAAATCATTCTGCTGTTAACCTTGACAGTTTAATAATGGTTTTAAAAACCTTCAAAAAATTGCTAAACACTAAGAGAATTAAAAGCACATCTATAGTAGACTCAGTTTAGTAATTCATCCAC
>NW_007077272.1:0-843 GCF_000164805.1 Carlito syrichta | reverse complement strand
CAAGACCCCATGGAAGTCCCAACTCTCTGCACTCCTGGGGCAGCATAGGGTGTCATAGGGTCATCAGAAGCACACAACTGTAACCAGCTATTCCTTGCCTCTTTCCCTCTTCCTTCCTCTCATCATATTCTGTCCTTTCCTCCCTCCTTCCTTTCTCCTTTTCCTTTTATTAATTTATTCACTGAGGTCTCTTGGATTGCCACTATAAGAAATGGGCAATAACATCCAGGCAGGGTGGCTCATGCCAGTAATCCCAGCGTTTTGGGAGGCTGCGGTGGGAGGATTGTTTGAGTTCAGGAGTTTGAGACCAGCCTGGGCAGCATAGTGAGACCTCATCTCTACAAAATAAAAAATATAGAGAAATTTGCCAGGCATGGTGGTGCAAACCTGTAGTCCCAGCTATGCGGGAGGCTGAGGCAGGAAAATCTCTTCAGCCCAGAAGATTGTTGCTTCAGCGATCCGTAATTGTGTCCCTGCATTTCAGGCTGGGTGATAGAGTGAGACCCTGACTCAAGAAAGAAAGAAAAAGGCAATATCATGTGCTGGGGAGAAGCTACATTACATTAAGTACTAAAGCAGATGGTTGAACACACACAGACAGTTATTCTACAAGGCAAAAATAAATGCTAAGAAGGATATGTGCTCATTACATCTTTGTCTCTCAGTTTCAACACTGTCTTCTGCAGTACGGAGCCAGGACTTTGCAAATCTCATCTCTCCATTGTGGCCTCTTCCTTCCTATCTCCCTCAGTGCTGCCACAACCACGTGACTTCACCAGGCAAAAGCTTGTCCAGTTTTCCTGGTGTCCAATGCTCACCAAGCCGGGTGTTCAGGCTCCTCAG
>NW_007077271.1:0-747 GCF_000164805.1 Carlito syrichta | reverse complement strand
TTTCTTGAATCCTTTAGTTTCTTGCTGGGGCCTACTTGGCTACCATAAGTATTTTATTTACCATGAACTCTCATAAGATTCATTGGCTATAAAAAATTAGAGTAATTACTTCAAAAAAGTTTGATCATTTGGAACATCTACCTACTTTTTTGTCTTTTTTTTCCTTCCATCATCAATATTTTCTTGGATCCAGAAGGACAGGGAACATTGGTTCATTTTGTTTACTACTAACTCCTCAGAGCCTAGAGTAACTAATGTTTGGCCTACAGAAGGCTTTTCAAAATGCTGTTGAAGGAACAGAAAAAAGGACACACAGGCCTATCCCTCGATCATCCCTCCACACTCATGAAGTTGTACTTCATTTCTGAGGACATTTCAGGAACCGAAACAGTTCTTCACGTAGGCTAAACCTCAGATGTGAGCATTGTTTCTGTGTCTTCCAGCCTTGTTTCTCCAGGTAGGTTTCAAAACCATCTATTTGTGAAGTAGCTCTGACAATATTGTACAGTTAAAGTGTATGTGTTTAAAAACAAACTAGAAATGTTCATGCAACACTGTTCTTTTAGGGGTGATGGGGTTGAGGATAAATCTTCTTTATTTCCCTAGACTTCTCTGTTGTTTGGAGTTTCAAATGGTGAGTTGGCCTGCCTCAAAGATATCCTCCGGGTGGCAATGACTATGCTGTCCCCCTGGTTCTGGTGGGTAGAGTTTGCAGCTTGAGATGGGCCTGTGGCAGGGCACCATCTC
>NW_007077270.1:0-585 GCF_000164805.1 Carlito syrichta | reverse complement strand
CCCGCGAGCTCAGGCAATCCACTCACCTCAACCTCCCAAGGCACGGGATTACAGGCTGAGCCACCGAGCCCGGCCGAAAGTGTATATTTCAACCTACAAGTTAAATATTCAAAGAACAGATAATTCTATGATTCTATAGTCTTTTAAAGCATATAAAAATAGGGACACACCTAACTCCAGTCAAGATGGCCCTCATCTATAACTCAAAAAACAACAGATGCTGGAGAAGATGCGAAAAAAAGGGAACAGTTCTACACTCTTGGTGGGAGTGTAAACTAGTATAGCCTCTGTGGAAAACAGTGTGGTGATTCCTAAAAAGTCTAAAAATCGACCTCCCATATGACCCTACAATCCCCCTACTGGGAATGTACCTGGAACTACTCAAATCACTCTATAAAAAAGATACCTGCACATGTATGTTTATTGCAGCATTGTTCACAATAGCAAGCTCATGAAACCAACCATGCTGTCCATCAAAAGAGGACTGGGCCGGGCTCGGTGGCTCAGCTTGTAATCCCACGCTTTGGGAGTCTGAGGTGAGTGGATTGCCTGAGCCTGCGGGTTCGAGACCCACCTGGGCAACTT
>NW_007077269.1:0-619 GCF_000164805.1 Carlito syrichta | reverse complement strand
CTTGCATTTTCGGATGACAAATGAGGCTGAACTTTTTCCAATGTCTTTGGTGGCTGCTTGTATGTCTGCTGTTGAAATGGGTCTGTTCATATCTTTTGCTCACTGTGAATTGACGCTGTTTGCTTTTTTCTTGTCGGCAAGTGGCAGTTCCTTGTATTTCCGAACTGATCATCCCTTGTCAAATGTACATTCCCAAATATGTTTTCCGCATCTGTGGGTTGCGTTTCTCTATGAGTCAGGGCCTCACTCTGCTGCCCAGACGGTACTAAAGTGGTACAATCACACCTGACCACCGGGTAAACCTCCGGGGCTCAGGCAATCCTCCCAAGCGGCTGCAGCGAAAAGCCTATGTCTCCAAGCCCAGCTCATTGATGACATTTTGGAGATAGATATGAGGCTGCCTGATGTTACACAGTCATGTTTCAACTCCTGGGCTCCAGCAATCTTCCGTCCTCAGTCCGCCAAAGTGCTGGATGACAGGTGGGAGATTCCATGCCTGGCCTACCCTTAGCGGGAGTGGTTTTGGTCCACAATGAGGTGTGCTTTGATTGCGGGGATACGCTTCCTAGCTGTCCATAGCCAACGATTTAGCTTGCTTCCCTTAGGGTTCTATAATTTT
>NW_007077268.1:0-1048 GCF_000164805.1 Carlito syrichta | reverse complement strand
TCCAGAAGTTAGATAGCATGATATAGTTTTTTAGAAAGTAAATTAGAGAGAAGAGAGAGGAGATTCACCTCCCCGATGTAGGAGAGGAGGTCAAAATTAGGAAACATGGCTACAATCGCTCAGAGAGACGTGACCAGACTGTAGCTTAGCAAAGGAAGATTCACTGCTGTGTAAAGTTGAATGTCTTTTAAACATTCCCTTTGAGAACAGCACCCCTGCTTCCCAGGTTCTGCCGGCTGCTTCTCCTCCTCCTCCTCCTCTTCCTTCCCTCTGGGGAGCCTGAGAGCGATCGGGTTCCACACGGGAGATTCTTCTGGGACTCTGCTCTCCACAGATTCTTTCCTCGAGTCATTCTTCCACCCGGCTAGCCCTGCTTCCTCCGCCCTAGCTGGGCATCGACGAGACGAGAGAAGATCAGGCCATGTCACTGGTCCCCGGGGCCCATGTGGGACTTTCTACGGGGACCTGAAGTCACGTATTCTGGTCCTGCCCTTTGGCTTCCTGGCCATCAACTGATGACCCCAAAAAGGGACTTTCATCCCAGAATGTAAAATAGACCAAATAAATAGGGGTGGAGGCAGAGGGGGCAGAGAAAATGAAGAAACCAAATTTGCACGTGAAGCCCTCCCCTCCCTCCTCCTATGACTGATCTGGTGTTTCCTGTTCTTCCTCCAGCATCCCAGAGTTTGATCCTGTTTCTCCACCCACCTCCCTCCTCTCCCTGCCCCCACCCAAGTCACCACGTACTGGGCATAAAACGTCCCCTGGCTACCTCTCAGTCTGCTCAGCTGTGTGCTTCTTGGAGGCCCACTTTGTCCTATTCATATCTGGATCCAGCATGCCCTTGTTTGGAAACAGAAGCCAATATTTTTATTTTTATTTATTTATTTATTTATTTATTTATTTATTTATTTATTTATTTTTGAGTTGGAGTCTCACTCTGTCGCCCAGACTGGAGTGCGGTGGCCGCTCCAGGCCACCGCAGCCTCGCCCGCTGGGCTCTGGCGATCCTTCCGCCTCAGACTCCGAGTAGCCGGAATTACAGGCG
>NW_007077267.1:0-657 GCF_000164805.1 Carlito syrichta | reverse complement strand
GTTTGTCTCCCAGGGCATGTTTCGCCCTCAGGGTCTCTGCGTGCGTGCCCGAGAGCGTGCGTGTGTACGTGTGTGCCTTTCGCGGTCAGGGAGGCTGTGGGGTCGAGGATCCGGCTGCCGGCTGACGAGTGGGAGGGCGTCTGTCTTCCGAAGGGCTTGGCTCCACCCCTCCCACGGGATGCCCCGCACGCCTGTCTCCCGCGGCGCCCTGCTTACAGGCACCCGGTGGGCCTGCGGGGCATCCAGCCCGGCAGGTACTTGAGGGCGCGCATCCCGGCTGCCGCCTGCAGGGCGCCTCAGGGCGCAAAGGCGCAGGATGCGCCCCAGGCTGGGATGGTAAGCAGGGTGGCTCCGGGGGAGCGCTTGGATGGGAGACCTCACGACCAGGCAATGCTGCGGTCGAGAGGCTTCCCCAGGCATTGGGCCCTCCCCAAACACTGTCTCCCTCTTTCCTGTCTCTCTGTATCTTTCTGCCTTTTTCTCTCCGCGCTGCGTCTCTTTTTCTCCTGGTATTGATGTGTGTCTGAGCCACTGTCGCGTCTTCTCAATTTTCCTGTCCTGCTTTGTCCTCTCTCTCTGTCTCTCTCCCAGGGGAGGGTTCGCCGTCCGAGTCTCGGCGGGCGTGCCTGAGAGCGTGCGTGTGCACGTGTGTGCCTG
>NW_007077266.1:0-713 GCF_000164805.1 Carlito syrichta | reverse complement strand
ATTTGTTTTAATTCTGATTTAGAAAATTTCTAATGGTTTGACAACTCTATTATTTGGCCTCTAGGCATGCTCTGATTTTTTAAATAAAGTATAAGTTAATTCCAGTTAGCTTTCTTCTTATGCTGTGAAAAAAAATGTCCCCTTGTGAAAAAGAATGACAAACCCTATCAACTTCTTGGAGTTTAGGGCTAATAGTGTACTAGGGAGTAGAAGACTCAAAACCCTGTCCTGAATCTGCTACCAACTCAGTAGGGGACAAGACAGCATGACTCTCCCTTTTCCACTCAGTCATTCACACACCAGCATTCACTGAACGGCATGATGATAAAAGGAAATCATATTCTAGCAGCCAAAAGAGTAAATGCCCTTCCTGAGTCCCTTTAAAAGGACTTGGCCCAGGATACAATATCTGGCACACAGCAGGCACTCAGCAAATCAAGATTTACCTGGAAAATGCTAGTTTTCACTTATCTTCACTTATCTCAGGCTGGAAGAATGATGGGAACTTGAGAGTCTTCACATTTCAGTTTTGATAACAGAAGCCAACATATTCTGAACAAAAAGAACTTCAGCCTTAAATGATCTGAATTATTAAAAAAGACTCTGAAGGTTTTCTGATGCCAGTGTTAGCACTCAGATGGCAAAAAAATAAAGTATGGATGGGGGAGGGCAGGACTCCCAAGGACTGTAAGAAGTCACAAAAATGCTTTTTT
>NW_007077265.1:0-2014 GCF_000164805.1 Carlito syrichta | reverse complement strand
CTATCTAGCTGACTTAACTAGCTAGCTACCTACCTAGCCAGTTGGCTAGCCAGCTGTCTTAACTAGCTGAATTAACCAGCTAGCCAGCTGACTAGCCAACTGACTTAACTAGCTCGCTACCTGGCTAGCCAGTGGCTAGCCAGCAGACTTAAGTAGCTGACTTAACTAGCTGCTACCTAGCTAGCCAGCTGACTTAAATAGTTAACTAACTAGCTAGCTACCTAGTTAGTCAGCTGACTTAAATAGTTAGCTAACTAGATAGCTATCTAGCTAACAAGCTGACTTAAGTAGTAAGCTGCCTTGCTAGCTAGCTGACTAAACCAGCTAGATAACTAGTTAGCTTAATAGTTATCTTTCATGCTAGCTAGGTGACAATCATCTGACTTATCTCGTTAGCTAATGAACTGGCTAGCTGACACATCCAGTTGACTTAACTTGTTAGCTATCTAGCTAGCTAGCTGACCATCCAGCTGTCTTAACTAGTTAACTAACTAACTAGCTAGCTTACTCAACCAGCAGACTCAACCTGTTTGCTAACTAGCTAGGTAGGTGACTCAACCAGCTGACTTAACCCACTAGTTAACTAGCTAACTACCTGACTCAACCTGCTGACTTAACCCATTAGCTAACTAGCTAGCTAGCTATCTTAACCAGCTGACTAAATTAAAAGCTGACTTAACTAGTTGACTTAGCTAGCTTACTTAACTACTTAGCTAACCGACTTAACTGGCTGACTTAACTAGTTATCTAGCTGACTTAACTACCTGAATTAAATAGTTAGCTAACTATCTAACTAGGTGAATAACGGGCTGACTTAATTAATTAGCTAACTATTTAGGTATCAGACTGAAGTAGCTGACTTAAATATTTAGCTAACTAGTGAGCTAGGTGACTTCGCTAGCTTATTTAGCTAGCTAGCCAGTGTCGGTGACCAGCACTGACCAAGGGTGGGTTAGGACCTGCACCAGAGAATCTGGACAGTGAGAAGAAACTACTTGGAGGCAGTTCTTCTGGGAACAGTCTGATCAGGACTGGAACCAAATTTTATTCGGACTCCTTCCAACTTATATACCATTTTCTATACCCTCCAGCAGTGTGATAATCACTTACTGGTGGCGTACATGTTCCGTGCTTTACAAACTATGCATCACAAGACCACCACGAGATCTGCAATTTCCAAGCAGACAATTCGAATTCCATGATGCCTGCCCTGCTTACATTAAGGTCACAGGTGCACAATTTCAATACAAATCATTCAAAGTGTTTTCCATAATGTTCAATGAATCATTCATATTATACTCTTTGTTCTATACCCTGATTAATACAAAAAAACTTTCCTGAGTTAACTCTAGGTTCAATCCAAGTTCACTGACTCCCAATATTTTTAACGAATTAAATATTATCAACTTAACACTATACTATAATCTATAAGTTTAGTTAAATGACTTAACTGTCAGTTATACTATTAACCTATTATGATTGAACATAATGCCTTATAACTCAGTTTAAAACTTATTCTTAAACTACAAAACTTTACTATAATTCATGTTTCATATGTCTAAACTTTAATTTTTATATAATCTAATGATTGGACTTTAATACTATGCTATATCTCATTAAGCCAATACCTCATCATTAATTCTTTTATAAATCATATAGTAACTATTACACTTGAATAATGTAGCAAAAGGAAACAAAACAGCAAGCATAAATTTATGCAACTATGAGTGTATATGTATATATTTTATCCTAACAAGTCTACTCTAAAAATCAAATAGTAGCTGTCACACTCTTGAACAAGGAAATGCAGGGTTGCCAAGATGGCGGCCATGGGCTGAAGCAGAGAGTTTCAGTAATTAACTAAACAAAAGAAAACGTTCTGCCTGGCTAGGGGCAGGGTGACAAAACTATCATGGTAATTTAGTTTCTAATCTTAGCCCTAGGGGAAACAGCTTTCGGGAACAAGAGCTGACTACCCAGTCTACCAGGAAATAGAAGTTAAAAAATATCTCGA
>NW_007077264.1:0-1248 GCF_000164805.1 Carlito syrichta | reverse complement strand
GAAATTGTTTGGTGTATTCCAAAGCAGTGTCTTAATTGGACGGTGAGCAGAAAACCACTTGCTAGTTTCTGGAAATGTAAATTGACAGACTTCAATCCCTTCTGTTCAATTTGGAATTAAAGTTGGGGATTAAAAATACTTGAGCGAAAAACCTCTAAACCCAGTTCAATGATGAATGAATCACCAGAAAATCTCCATTGAGGGACCTTCCACAGAAGTCATGAGCAGCACTCCTCAGAAAGGTCAAAAGGGTCAAGGTCATCCAAAACAACAGAAGTCTGAGAAATGGTCACAGCCAAAGGGGATGCGGAGGAAACAAGATGGCTGAGTGTAATTTAGATCTTGGATGGACTCCTGGAATGGAAAAGGGACATTAGGAAAAAACTGAGGAAACTTGAATACAGGTTGGGCTTTAGTTAATAATAATAATGTACCAATATGGATTCAATAATTATGACAGATGTACTGTACTCATGTAAGACATTAATAATGATGGAAGCTGGTGATGGGGTCTGTGGGAACTCTGTATGCTGTTATTATAGTTTTCCTGTAGATTTAAAAGGACTGTAAGTTAAAGTTACTTTTTAAAAATTGGGAATAAATTTTGCAGGAAAGAGTTTCCGCCATAAGATTAATGTGTAGAGCCCCAATACTACCGTTTGACTAGGGATGGAAGGCCTGCATTCTCGGATGCCCATATTCTCTCTAGTCACTAGTACTGGAGTGTAGCTCAGATGCAGCATCTTAAAACTTCACTGTGGGTCTGTGGATCTTGTGTCCATCTGTCTCACTGTCGTGTACTCAATCGAGGTCAAAGAGGCAAGAAAACTAATGTTTTTTCAGTATCCACCGTGTCCCAAACGTGTACTGGATTTCACTAAAGTTCACACATCCAATTAGAAGCCTATGGAAAAGGCCTGTCATTTCCACAGATGAGAAAAGCTGAGATTTGCCCAAAATCACACTGATGTTTACCGGCAGGCCACAGGAGCACCTTGGTTGTTACTTGACTCCGTTCTGGCCTCTCTCTCCTCCCGACACATACACCTTTGCAGGTGAGATTTGGACTTTGAGCATACCCGCTCTACCCATCACTGGACCTGGACTCCCATGAGTGGCTGCGTGCCCCTTATTCCCCTGCCCTCTCTCTCCCTGTTAGTTGTGTCGACATTAGTTCTTCTCTTTATGCTGGAGTGCCCAATGCTTAGGGCCCACTCAAGAGTGAGATACCCCTTCAAACTGGCCATG
>NW_007077263.1:0-803 GCF_000164805.1 Carlito syrichta | reverse complement strand
ACAATCACAATTAAGTTATCACCATAATATAACTTGTTGCAAATATATAATTATTATCTAATCCTGAAAGTAAACACAAAGCAAAAAACATATGTAGATACAAAAAAGAGAGAAAATATTCAAAGCATATCTCTATAGAAAGTCTACAAACAACAAAATTAACAAGAAAATAGAAAAAGAAACAAAAGGTCTACAAAAAAACAAAAACAAAAACAAAAAATGCAATAAGACCTTACGATCAATGAAACTTTGAATGAAAATTAATTATAACCTCCAATCAAAAAACATAGAATGGATATTAAAAGAAACAAAAAAACCTGACTGTAGACCTCTGCCTACAAGACACTTATTTCATCTTAAAGGACACACATAGACTGAAAGTGAAGGAATGAGCAACCTGCTATGCAAATGGAAACCAAAGGAGGGGAAAGGGGTACATACTCACAGTTATAAGAAACTAAAGAAACATTAGGTCAAAACAATAAAAAGAGAAAAGTAAGGTTATGTAATGATTAAAGAATCTATTCATTAAGAAAATAACAACGATATATAGTATACACCCAATACTAAAGCAATGCAATATATAAAATAAACATTAAAGGATTTGAAGGGAGATACAGACTGTGACACAACAGCAGGATATTTAAATAATCTGTTTTCAAACAGAGACTGATTATACAGACAGAAAATTCATTATGCAATAAGAAACACTGGACTTGAAATGGTTTTGACCAAATGAACCTAACAAACACATAGAGAGGATTCCATCTAATAGTAACAGAATACACAATCTTCTCAAGGGC
>NW_007077262.1:0-475 GCF_000164805.1 Carlito syrichta | reverse complement strand
GTATTCTTTATTACTGTTATCTCAGATATCAGCTCCTTCCTAGTTTCCTCTTGTGTCTCCTTCAATTCTTTTTCATCTCTCCATTATTGTCTTGATATCTATGTTTGTAGTTTGAGACCCTTCATTCTGGGGGCTTTTCATTGTTTGCATTCCAAAGTCAGTTTTTCAGTGTCTGCCCTCCCAGGGGTCTGGGAGAGACCCATACTCTTCTTTTGGTTTTTCTTCATTTGTGTAGATTTTTCTCTTCCCCCCCCCCTTTCCTTCCCCTTCTTTAATTCTGTTTTGGAGGGAAGGTGGGGTTGCTTTTATTTCTCTTCTGCAATATCCTGTTCTTCCTTATGAGGGTCTTCTGGCTTGGTTCACTTTTCAGGTTGGAGCATAGGCTGCAATCTGTACTTTTTGCAGTTTTGAGGTTTAATTGAGAGGGAAGGTGTACTTCAGAATGTATATGCTGATTCTAGCATCCACGAACTGG
>NW_007077261.1:0-547 GCF_000164805.1 Carlito syrichta | reverse complement strand
ATCTGACTTAGAGCTGGATCTAAGAAGAATTCATTTTTCATTTTGTTGAGATTTTAACTTGTTAGAATATAGTGGCACTTCTACACTTCTTATTCTTCTTTTTAAAAAGTGGAAACAAAGATAGTATTTATTGATGTCTGAAAGTTACCTTTTGTAAATCAGATGAAGGAAAATGCAAAGTTGATAGAATTTCATAATACTTAACTGAGGTAGCACAAGGGTGAAACCATTACATGGGGTGTCTTTGAAAGTGAATTGGTTTGGACATAGTTCCTTCAAAATTTTATAAAGACATTTAACATATGTTTCTATATGCACATATGCAATTTTCATATATACATGTGTGTGTATGTGTATCTCACAACTAGCGACTTTGTGTTACACAGACATTGCATCAAATTATGAATAAGGTTTATGCACATGATCACTTACCATTTCCATGCACACATGAGTTTTCATAAACAAAAAAAATACCTAAAGTTTACCTAACTGATGTAGCTTGGTACTAACTCAAACCCATCCTGAATCCTTAACTAATTTTATTGTT
>NW_007077260.1:0-1646 GCF_000164805.1 Carlito syrichta | reverse complement strand
CCTTGAATTTGGGTGGGCTTATGACTTGTCAGTGAAGGTGGTAGAAGTGTGTGACTTCCCCAGTCATAAAAGGTGATGTATTTTTCCCTTGGGAGCTGGTGTGCTTTATGCTGTAAAGAAGCCACAGAGAGAGACCACAGGGGGAAGCCTTGTATCTACCTGAAAAGAGAGAGATGCTTAGCTAACCACCAGCTTGCTTCTACAGCTCCTGTCACTATCTAACTGCAATCACACAAGATGCCCCAATCCAGAACCACTAAGTTAAGTCCTCCCCAATTCCCGACCCATTTCCTGAGAGAAAATAAATGATTGTTGTTGCTGTCTTAAACCATTAACTTTTGGTGTCATTTGTTATGTGATAATAGATAACTGAAATACCTGTCTTTAGAAGCTCAAGGTAAAACATCAACCATTTACTTTCATTGAGCTTCTATACCAAACCTTCCTCATCCTTGGCAAGTGAAGAACAACTATTTTCAGTGTTGCAGTCATGGGATAGATGTTTGGACTTACTATCAACCCTAAATTTGTAGATACAATTACCAAATAGATCACGGTCATTCATTTATCTATTTTAATATTTATTTGTAGAGATAGGTTCTGGCTATGTTTGCCTGGGCTGATCTAAACTCCCTGGCTCAATTGATCTTTCTTGTCTTGGCTTCCAAAACTGCCGGGATTACAGTCATCGTGTCCTTATTTGTGAATTTAATCAACCAAATCATTTTCTCAACATAGATGGGACACTTTCTCTGACTCCCTGCATTAAAAATTCCTTCCACATGTTCCCAAGTACCCAGGCCCTGGATGCTAACTTTATCATACAGCATTAAACTGCTTGTCTTGTTCCTTCTCTCCCACTGACCAGTAGCAAATTCACTGTGATGTTCATCTTTGTATCCCTACCAACTAGGACTAGTGCCTGCAGTAGCACTAGTCAAATAAAGCAAATCCAAACAAACATGAAACCCCCACTTAACTGAAGGAAGGCTGCTGGTTCCTGGACATAGAAGTAATTTGTTCAGACAGTCGCTGTACTATAGGAGTTTACAGGTCAGCGCTGGACCCAGTCTGTCCACTGCAGTTAGTGAGCTGCCAGAATCGAGTCCTGTGGTCGAACCCAGGGACGACAGAGCAACGCACTGCCATGGGAGGTGGAAAGGGCCAAGGAAAAGGATTCACTCATCTACTCCACAAATATTTGTATCAATCATCGTAGCATATGCAGCACATGGCAAACGCTCAATATCCATGAAACACCAGGTGACGGGATGCAACAGCAAAGAAAACTGCGGTGGCACATGCACTGGTGGACCTCATTGTGTGGCGAAGGATGACAGTAGACAGAATTATGTAAAATTATGCTAGATGTGGAGCAGGAAAATAACAGACGGTTGAAATTCTCTAAGGACGTGAGCTCCTTCGGCGGGGGCAGTCGTGGGCGGGCTTTGAGCAGGAGTGGTCATGAACGGTACGGACTGCAGCGGGCGGGAAGACTGCAGGCAAGAAGAGCTGGTGATTTTAAGAGGCAAACATTTTCTGCATGGCTGAAAGAGGAGCGGGCGTTCGCTCGGGACCCTCGGAGTCCTCCAGGGCGGGGTCTGTATTCTGAGTGCGAGATCGGTTGCCCAGCAGTGCAGCGCTGC
>NW_007077259.1:0-652 GCF_000164805.1 Carlito syrichta | reverse complement strand
GTATACTACGACCATAAGCTTAACAGTCTGTGGTTAAAATATCTGACATCTACATTCTTTAAGAACAAGTGGCCATGTAAACACACTGCTGGAAGCCTCAAGGACCTTGGGAGGGGCTGAACATATGTGGCCCCCTGAGCCTTGAGGTGCATCTAATTCACGATAAGACTCCTGCAGGAATGACTCATGTGCTCAATGGCCTCTACTAGACCCCTGAATTTCATCTGCATGAGGCACCTGGCTTTCATTCTTCTCTGTGTCTCCCCTGGATGTAATAATAAACTCCACTCAGAGTCAGCACTCAGCAGAGCTTACTGGGCACATAAATGAAAGAATGATGAGTCTTCCTCCAATGGTAAGAAAGGCCAAGTCATATCAAGGGAAAAGTTCCAAGCCCAGCTCCTGTCTACTCCTGGGGGTAGCATCCTGATCAGTGGGTCCATGTCTCTGTTTTCAACCATCTAATATCTATGTTGGACTGAGGCTGAAAGGAAGTCACTGCAAAAGTGTCCTGCCTGCAGATTGTAACCTTTTGCAGAGATAACAAGGATCCATTCCCCTTTTCTTTTCTCCAATCAGAAAGCCATAGAAATCCCAGTGTCCCCAAGGGTGGAAAAGCCTCTCTGTGGAGAAGGAAGGTGAAGAATAACCA
>NW_007077258.1:0-755 GCF_000164805.1 Carlito syrichta | reverse complement strand
CTTTGAGGACTTTTTTATCCAGAGAAACAATAAAAAGTCACTTGAAATCAGGTGAATGGGGAGGGTGGGCATGGAAGTCATGCCGTTTGGGTAAAAACTGCTGAGTACTCAGGGAAGTGTGGGCAGGTGCACTTGCAAATCACATTTCATGAAATGGGCAAGCACGTTGAAAGATCCTCCAAAAAAAATAATTACCTGAAGCAGAGCGCAGCCTCTTCCAACTGTGAAAGGGAAAGGAAGCAGCCTCTGTCCCTGGAATTATACGGGGGGAAGATGAAAGAAATGACTTCAGCCTTGAAACAGGCGTTACTCCCTTCCTGGAGGTTTTTCTTTGAAGGTTTCTCCTCTAAACATTGCAAGATAAATTGTATCTTTACCCACTACACATCTGCTTCTTTAAACTCACTAGCTTGTTGATGTCAGCAGAATATTGCAATAAGATATTGGGAAAATGTCCAACTCTAACTTTAGCTAACCAAAATGTAAGCTAGGACTACTTAAGGGAGCTCTGAGCAGGGGTTCGGGGATGTCTTGCTTGGAATCCTCTTCCTGAAAGTGGTCGCCAGTTGGCAGAGCCTTGACTATTAAACTTCTTCTCTGTTAAAATTAAGTCATTGGGCTGTTATTTAATTGCTCAGGCCCTACTTCACAACAACACTAGCTGGTGCATTGATGCCAATGGGTTGCTGAAACACTTACTTGCCTAGCAAGGAAATCCTGTCCTAAAAGGAGCCCATTCTCCAAAAAATAATCCC
>NW_007077257.1:0-613 GCF_000164805.1 Carlito syrichta | reverse complement strand
GGTTTGGTGGCAGCATAAGCTCCTAGGGATTGGATATCTGGAAAGATTTTAATCTCCCTCACTGATGAAGCTTAATCTGGCAGGGTAGGTTATTCTTGGTTGAAATTGGTTATCTTTTAGGACTTTGAAGATAGGTCTCCAAGCTCTCCTAGCCTGCAGGGTATCTATAGATAAATTTGCTACTATTCTAAATGGTTTTCCATGGTAGGTAATCTGATCTTTTTCTCTTGCTGCCTTTAGGATTTTTTCTTTTATGCTTACTTTGTTTAGGCGAATTATTATGTGTCTAGGAGTTGGTTTTCTCATTTGTTGTCTTGCAGGGGTTCTCTGGATCTCTTGTGTTTGAGTTTTGCATCATTTATTAGATAAGGGAAGTTTTCTTGAATGATCTCATGGAAGGTTTGTTCCAATATGGTCTCTGTCTCTCTTTCTGCCTCAGGCAGACCAATTACTCTTAGGTTAGGCCTCTTGAGGTAATCGCTCATCTCTTGAAGGTTGGAGTGTAAACTAGTTCAACCTCTATGGAAAGCCGTGTGGCGATTCCTAAAAGCTCTAAAAATTGACCTTCCATATGACCCTGCAATCCCCCTACTGGAAATATACCCTGACGAAA
>NW_007077256.1:0-765 GCF_000164805.1 Carlito syrichta | reverse complement strand
CAAGGTCATAGTGGATGTTGAAGACTCCAAAGCTGGAGGGTGCATAGGAATGAAAAGTTACCTACCAGGTAAAGTGCACACAGGTGTGCTGGAGGGTACACTTAAAGACCAGCCTTTTTTACACTAACAGAACGTATCCACGTGAGCAAAAATCATGTGGACACCCTGAAGCTATTAAAAAAATTTTAACTGTGTGTTTAAGAACTGTATAGTGTATTTTATGTTATACTTTAGTCTTAAAGTATTAAGTATCCTCCCAAAAGATGAGTTGTTTTCTCATAATAATCATGGAAATGAGAAATGTACTATAATCGTAGGACAGGTGAGTATGATATATTCATTGCCTTCCCGAGGAGCCCACAGACTCTCTTCAGGCCTGCTGTGATTGTCCCTGTTTTTCTGGTGTGAGGCGTTTCTGTTTCGTTCTGGTTTATTTTATTTTGTTTTTCCGAGTGTTGTACGCTCTTCTTCACAGCTCTCATGATTCCCAAATCCTACTAAAGATTGGGTGGCCTAGAATTTTCGATGTTGTGAGGAAAAAAAGCTGCACATTTAACCTAAAGGTTAATCATTGAAGATTGAACGAGTTATCGTTTCAAATTGTGAAGTGAAAATATTTCCCAAGATACGGCATTTATGTTCTACTACAAAATTCATTGTTCTGGTGATATGCGCGTGTGTGAGAAGGTGATGTGTGCTTGTGAGTGCGTGTTTCATCACCGGCCCTATCCCCCAATCAGCTGAGGGAGGGTGAGTCACAGACTT
>NW_007077255.1:0-815 GCF_000164805.1 Carlito syrichta | reverse complement strand
CTAGAATAAATGAGAGCTTTCTGTCTGGAAGAGTTAGATGGGTGGTGGATTCAACTCTCTGTCAACAGGGTTTCTTTTGCTTGTTTGAAAATTAATTTTAAAATTTGTAATTGACACACAACGAACCTACATACGTATGGGGTACAGTGTGAAGTTTCAGCGCATGTGTCCATTGTATAATTGATCCAGAGACCCGCGAATGTCGGTCCATATTGCCACAGCCCCTAGAGAAGAGCATAGCAAGGACGCAATATTCCTGAGAACTAATAAAAAGTGCACTTCCCCTTATCTCTTTTGCGCTCCCGGTAGTCTACACTCCATCAACCGAAAGATGCAAATCTCCTTTAATTCCTTTTTCTGAATGGTTATAAGTTTGAATAATATAGAATCGGTGTAATTGTAAGCCTGGTGATTGTCTCACTTTTGTGTAATGCTTGATGTCTCAGGTCTGGTCTGGATCAAAAAATGTTACTATGATCCATGTGGCCGATCTCAAGTTCTATACAATGCTCTGGCGGTCACGTGACTAACGTACTAACAACTCTGGACTGATAAAAGTGAACTGTAAAAACCTGGAGGGTGAACAGAACCATTTTAGAAAGACCTCGAGTCTGGCTGTGCTCCCTGGATTCGAAGTCATACATGCACTTCTTTCCACCAGGTCCCTGCCCTCTCGATTTATTGGTATCAAGGGGAGCAGTTGAGCATTACTCAGACCATAATACAATGACCAAATCAAGATGAGTCCATATCCACCACTTTGAACATTCACTATTCTTTGTGGTGATAACATTTAGAAACTTCTCTCCTGGCTA
>NW_007077254.1:0-450 GCF_000164805.1 Carlito syrichta | reverse complement strand
GGGCCAGGGGCTGGCCCCATTTGGAGTTTCCCTGCTTCTTAGATAGGGGATTTCCGTCAATGTCAGTCTTGGAGTAACAATCAGATGCCCCAATGCTTTTCCCCTTTTACAGCGAGGGCAGACAGTGGAGGGGGGGGTCGAGGTTGTTTGGCATCAGTCTGGGGAGCATTTTGAGCCTTGGTTGGACACTCTCGCGAGAAGTGACCGGGTTGCTTACATGTAAAGCAAGTTTTTGATAGTTGTCCCTTATTGGCCGCCGCGGCAACAAGAGGTTTTAGAGCCGCTCCAATAGTAAGGCCGAGGGTATGGGAGGCCCCAACCCCAGAGCAGAGCTTAATATAATCAGCGAGGGAGCCGCCACGGTGCGGGCAGATAATTTCCTGGCAAGTGGGGTTGGCGTTTTCGTAAGCTAGATGTTTAATGAAGGCGCTTTCGTTTTCGCCTTCCCCG
>NW_007077253.1:0-668 GCF_000164805.1 Carlito syrichta | reverse complement strand
TCCGTCCGCACCCGACTCCCTCTCTGGTTGTTGTCACTTCAAGGCAAGAAACCGAGCTGCTGCATCGGTTCCATATTCAGATTTTCTGTCATTTTCTGCCACCCTGTCCTCACAGCTACTTCCTGAAGCTTGAGTCGGTTCCTTCTCCTTTAGACATTTACATTTTAAAAGGATTAAATGTTTCTCTGCCTGGTCTTTCACACGGTCTTCAGGGTGAGGATCATGGGAGGCACAGAAAATGCTGCTCTTACTCTGAGTCTGTCCGCTTGTCGAAGAAACAAACATTCAGCCAGAAAACACATTAGAAAATGTTGTAGAACAGCTTTTGTGATGACTTTGTATCTGTGACAGTAAAGGAATTCGAAGCACTTGGTATGGGCTGCAGTCATCAAGAAAGCCTTCATGAGAAAAGTGATTTATCTGTGGATTCTGGAGGGTAGGATTGAAAAATAAACTCACAGTACTGGAAAATGGGGTTTTCATGGTGGCTGTTCTAATGAACATTAACCGATTGAATATCGGAAGGGACTAACTCACGAGGGAAAAGGTGAGCCATGGGGAGAGAGAGGTTCAAAAGTTGGGGGCACTGTGGAACTTCCTGGTAGAAAGATTAGTCTCACAGACCGGAGAAAGAATTCTGAAAGAACCGGAGGCCTTTGTGGTATCCC
>NW_007077252.1:0-1463 GCF_000164805.1 Carlito syrichta | reverse complement strand
GTGTGTTTGTGTGTGTGTGTGTGTGTGTGTGTGTGTGTGTGTGCCCGCGCATGCACGGAGGTGTGTAGCGACACTCTCCGTGAGCCCACACCAGGATCCCCTGGAAACTTCTTCCAGGACTGTGCTCAATGGGCTTGGCAGTGAGTCTCCAGTGTGAAGCTCTTGGGGTCTCTTCCCTCCAGTCTCTGCTGCTCAGGAGACCTGGGTGTAGCAATTACCGTGCACTTCCCACTCCTCCACTCCTCGAATTTTTAAATAGCTCTGCGTACTGTCTTTGTGTATGTTTGGCACTTCTGAGTCAAACATTCTATGTGAGTTTGCATGGCGTGTCCGACAGGGATTTGGGGTAAGGGGGGTATTCATGTGGGACTAGGTGTCTGCCTGTCTGTTTGTCTCGTCTTGTGCATGATGGGTGCACACTAATATATGCCTGTTTTGGTGTGGATCTTATGCTGTTGTCTGCAGGCATTGTTCTCGGCTCAATGTTGGTGTGTACATTCTTCATACGTGTGTGCAATTCCTAGAGCCTGTCTTTCAGGTGTGTTTGTGTGTTTGTGTATGTGTGTGTGTGTCTGTGTGTGTGTGTGTTCAGGGATGTTGCAACAGTGTCATTTGATTGCAGCGGGAAGATGAGAAGGGAGTACAGCTAGCTATTATTGTTGGTTTCCTGGGTAGTGCTACTTCACTATTTTTACTTTTCTTAAACCTTTGAAGCTTCCGATTTTCATGGAAAAATGTCTCTAGAGTAATGCTGGGTGGCAGAAGGTTGTAAGCAGCTTTCGTGTGATGCAGGCATATGTGTGGATAATTCTTTTGTTTTCCATTTTGTTCCTTTAAAGGACAGCTGCAAATGGATATGTTTTAAAGGATATATCCATATAGTATGCCTCGGGAATGCAAAACGTTATATTTGGAGCTAGGTTTTTCAGGGTTTTGGTTGCAATTAATAAATATTTATTCATCAACTTACTCTCTGTTGTAAATTGGCCAAAGGAAACCTGACTGTGGACTCCGGTTCTTCCTAGAGACTGTGTAGGTCTAAGGTTATTCAAAGAATTACCCAAACATGGACCAAATCATAAAATTTATATCAACAATATGAATGACAAAATTAAAAAAGAAGAATTGAAGAGCTCTCTCTATGCCCTGTTTTCACAGTTTGGCCATGTGGTGGATATTGCGGCTTTAAAGACCATGAAAATAAGGGGGCAGGCCTTTGTCATATTTAAGGAACTGGGCTCATCCACAAATGCTTTGAGGCAGTTACAAGGATTTCCATTTTATGGTAAACCAATGCGAATTCAGTATGCAAAAACAGATTCTGATATAATATCTAAAATGCTGGACACTTTTGATGACACAGATAAGAAAAAAGCTAAAACTGTGGAACAGACTGCAACAACTGCAAACAAAAACCCTGGCCAGGGAATGACAAATTCAGCTAATACCCAAGGAAATGCAAA
>NW_007077251.1:0-450 GCF_000164805.1 Carlito syrichta | reverse complement strand
CAGAGGGGGCAGAGAAAATGAAGAAACCAAATTTGCACGTGAAGCCCTCCCCTCCCTCCTCCTATGACTGATCTGGTGTTTCCTGTTCTTCCTCCAGCATCCCAGAGTTTGATCCTGTTTCCCCACCCACCTCCCTCCTCTCCCTGCCCCCACCCAAGTCACCACGTACTGGGCATAAAACGTCCCCTGGCTACCTCTCAGTCTGCTCAGCTGTGTGCTTCTTGGAGGCCCACTTTGTCCTATTCATATCTGGATCCAGCATGCCCTTGTTTGGAAACAGAAGCCAATATTTTTATTTTTATTTTTTATTTATTTATTTATTTATTTTTGAGTTGGAGTCTCACTCTGTCGCCCAGACTGGAGTGGGGTGGCCGCTCCAGGCCACCGCAGCCTCGCCCGCTGGGCTCCGGCGATCCTTCCGCCTCAGACTTCCAAGTAGCCGGAACTACA
>NW_007077250.1:0-368 GCF_000164805.1 Carlito syrichta | reverse complement strand
GGAACAGAACGAACACTGAGGAATCAGTGGACACATTTATGGCCACATACATTCCGTGGGAATAGGGGAGTCCTTCCACACACACTTCTCAGAAAACTGGATACTCTCATGCATAATCCAGCAGTTCCACGTCCAGCAAAAGCCACAACACAGGTAAGAAAATACAAGAAAAGAAGAGTCTGTGAACTCACGGTTAAGGGTCCATGTCCAAGAGCGGCCTGACTCACGTTCCCTCGACGTGGTAGGGGGGCCCCAGCTCCGCCGCCTGCGGGGGGCCCAGCTCCGCCGCCAGCGGGGGGCCCAGCTCCGCGGCCAGCGGGGGGCCCAGCTCCGCGGCCGTCCCAGTCGCAGCGAGCCACACTCTGGGG
>NW_007077249.1:0-755 GCF_000164805.1 Carlito syrichta | reverse complement strand
TTTTTATTTGGGTGTGGAAAAAAGTGATTAAGGCTATAGAAACAAGAATTCCTTTCTAATGACTGGCCATGGATTCAGGGATCTGGTATAAACGTTTTCATCTTCATTTGTAATTTGAAAGAAGTAGGGTACAATTCAGGGTGAAATATATTAATATTCATTTTACAGGAACCCTTGTTGTTCAGGCCTGTCCCCGAACGTCCCGGCACCCCGGGCACAAACCAACTACTGCAAGGCCTGGCCCTCCCCCTCCCCTGCATCTCCCAACTCTGAAAATCTTTTTTGTTGTCGTTATTATGATGGTTGTTCAAGGTCCACTTATGAGTGAGTACATGTGATACTCAGTTTCTGCTTCCCTGAAAGGTCACCCAGTAGTATAGACTCTAACTCCATCCAGGTTTCCGTGAACTTCGTGAGTTTGTTCTCGTTGTGACTGCATAATATGGCATTGTTCCTACGTACCACATATTTTGAATCCAGTCCTCTTTAGATGGGCAGGATGGTTGGCTCCATGTTCTTGCTACTGCGAACAATGTGGCGATAAACATACATGTGCAAATATCTCTTGGAGAGAGGGATTTCGTTCTTCCTGGTATGTTCCCAGTAGGAGGATGGCAGGGTCGATTTTTAGATCGTTTAGGAATCACCAAATGCTTATCCACAGAGCTGGTCCGAGTTGACACTCCCACGAGCAGTGTAGAAGTGTTCCCTTTGTGTCATTTCCACGCCAGCATCTGTTGTTTTGGGAATGATTG
>NW_007077248.1:0-535 GCF_000164805.1 Carlito syrichta | reverse complement strand
CCTGGCCTGGGTGACGGGATCGAGCGTATGGGACGTGTGGCGTCATACGGTCCGTGACGTGTCTGGAACGTAGGCTAGCGTCTGTGGAACGTTTGTCCTAGTTAGGATACGTGTTGAGTTCCGACGTTCGGGGCCGCATGGTGTATGCATCTATCCGTCCGTCCGTCTGTCTGTCTGTCCGTCTGTCTGTCCGTCTGTCTCTCTGTCTGTCTGTCTGTCTACCTCCCTACCTGCCTACCTCCCTACCCACCTACTCACCCGTCTACCTATCTGTCTCGTTTCTGAGTTGGAGTCTCGCTCTGCCGCCCGGGCTGGAGTGCGGCGGCTCCCTCGCGACCGCCCCGGCGTGGACCTGCCGGGCTCCTGCGATCCTTCCGCCCCGGGCTTCCGAGTGGCTGGAAGTCCAGACGCGGGCCGCCACGCCCGGCTCGGGTGGGCGATGGAGGATCGAGACGGGGTCTCACCGGGCGATCCTCTGGCTCGGCCTCCTAGAGTGTCGGGCTGCGGGGGGGGGGGGGGGGGGGGGGCCCCCGCG
>NW_007077247.1:0-899 GCF_000164805.1 Carlito syrichta | reverse complement strand
CGTAACTTAAATGGTGAAAAATTTGAATAAGTTCTGTAGTCTAGTTAGCCTACTACACTCATGTCAGTTCCTGGCTTTGGTACTGACTACAGTTGGTCAGGTAAAATGCTACCATTAAGGGAAGCTGGGTGAAGGATACACAGGACTGTAAGTACAAATGATCCCTAACTTAAAATTGTCCATCATAACAATTCTCCAACTTTACCATGGTGCAAAAGTGACAGGCACTTAGTGAAACCATACTTCAAGTACTCATACGACATCTTGATTTTTATCTTTAGTATTCAATAAATTACATGAAATAGCTCTTCACCATGAAGCAGGTCTTGTGTTAGATGATTTTGCCCAACTGTCATTTAGTGAGCACATTGCAGGTAAGGTTGCTCAGTTCTGAGGTTCAGCAGCAGGTGTAGCAAATACAGTTTAAATTTACAGCATTTTCAGTTTAAGATGGATTTATCAGGATGTTGAAGAGCATCTAACTTTTTTCTAACTTCCTGAGTGCATAGAATTATTTAAAAATTTTAAAAAGTTTGTTTTTAAAAATAGGTGCATACTAAAAAGAGTATCCTGACGCCACTTGTTATTTGTTTGACATGTTAGCGATAGCCATCATGGCCAGTTTGAAGGGGTATCTCACTCTTGAGTGGGCCCTAAGCATTGGGCACTCCAGCATAAAGAGAAGAACTAATGTCGACACAATTAACAGGGAGAGAGAGGGCAGGGGAATAAGGGGCACGCAGCCACTCATGGGAGTCCAGGTCCAGTGATGGGTAGAGCGGGTATGCTCAAAGTCCAAATCTCCCCTGCAAAGGTGTATGTGTCGGGAGGAGAGAGAGGCCAGAACGGAGTCAAGTAACAACCAAGGTGCTCCTGTGGTCTACCGGTAAACATCAGTG
>NW_007077246.1:0-869 GCF_000164805.1 Carlito syrichta | reverse complement strand
TTTTGATTTTAATAGCTTGAAGGGTATTTGTCTGAAATTAAGATTGCTACTCCTCCTTCCTTTGTATCCCAGTCGCCTGAAAGTTTGTTTCCCATCCTCTTACTTTGAGTCTGTGGGTGTCCTTTCTAGTGAGGTGAGTCTCTTGAAGGCAATAGATTGTTGCCTGATGATATTTTATCCATTTTGCCATTCTATATCTTTTCAGTGGTGCATTTAGTCCATTCACATTTAGGCTAATAATTGAAATGCAAGAGTTGATCCCTGTCATAAGGTTCTTACAGAGTTGTTCCTGTTGTTTGTTGTCTTTCTTTGGGTTTTGGAGTTGGCTCATGTATGTTGTTAATCTTTTGCCTGTACTCTTGTGAAGAATGTTGTTGTTCTTTTTTCTTTTTCTTCTGTGTTCAGTATTTTCTTAAGTGTTTCTTGTAGAGGTGGTCTGGTGGCAGTGTAGGTTCTTAGGGATTGGATATCTGGTAGGTTATTCTTGGTTGAAATTGTTTATCTATTAGAACTTTGAAGGTAGGGCTCCAGGCTCTCCTAGCCTGAAGGGTTTCTGTTGATAAATCTGCTGCTATTCTAATTGGTCTTCTCTGGTAGGTAGTCTGGCCTTTTTCTCTTGCTGTCTTTAGGATTTTTTTCTTTTATAGCTACTTTGTTTAGGTGAATTATTATGTGTCTGGGAGTTGGACTTCTCATTTGTTGTCTTGCAGGGGTTCTCTGAATCTCTTGTGTTTGAATTTTTTCATCCTTGATGAGATGAGGGAAGTTTTCTTGAATGATTTCATGAAATGTTTGTTCCAGTGTGGCTGCTGTTTCTCTTTCTGCCTCAGGAAGCCCAATTATTCTTAGGTTTGGTCTCTTGAAGTGAT
>NW_007077245.1:0-800 GCF_000164805.1 Carlito syrichta | reverse complement strand
TTGGAGTCTCCCTCTATTGCCCAGACTGGAGTGCAGTGGCTGCTCCCGGCCACCGCAGCCTCGACCTGCTGGGCTCCAGTCATCCTTCCGCCTCAGCCTTCCGAGGAGCCGGAATTACAGGCGTGTGCTACCACGCCCGGCTGATTTTTTGATTTACCGTAGAGATGAGGTCTTGCTGCCCAGGCGGGTCTCAAACCTGCGGGCTCAGCAATCCACTTACCTCAGCCTCCCAAAGGCACGGGATTACAGGCTGAGCCACCGAGCCTGGCTGACATTTTCAAATTTTGAAGAGAATGAATATGCACCATAATTTTAGACCATACTGCAGAGAATGACTAAGTTTTTAAAAATACTATGCTGTCATTTGTAAGATCTTGGAAAATTAATGAAAACAAATAAACCTCTAAATAAACACCTTGAGAGTAAAGACGCTAATGTGTATGGGTTTGTATCTCTCAGTGCTCAGCAGAATCCTATACAGAGTAGACACTCAACATCCACAATTTCCACTGTGGCATTGTATCATCCTTCTGACCACATATGGATTCCAGATCTTTAAGGTGCATTGTTGACATATTTACTCCTCTGAATTATATTGTATAAGACATTAAAAGTGCAGCATACAAGACAAAAAGGTGTGCCAATGATGACCCTATGGTCTACATTTTTAGTGAAGATATCTGCATTAAATTTGAAAGGAGTTTGTTTAATATGATCAACCTCCAAAAGTACTTCAGATAAAGGCATACAGTTTTATTTTACGAGGTTATTTGAATTTGTGAACGATGATGAAATGTAGA
>NW_007077244.1:0-637 GCF_000164805.1 Carlito syrichta | reverse complement strand
AATGAAATGTAATTTTCTGTTCCTTATAAATTACCCAGTCTCAGGTGCCTTGATATAGCAGCACCAATAAACAAAGACAGTTCTTTGTTTATTCTTCTTATATTGTATAACTTAATACTGTGACATAAATAAGAGAGAAAGAAAACAGACATATTTGGTTAACACACACACACGTGTTCAGAATAAAATGAGGAGGAAATACTCTGACAATATCAGTCCTGGTTTCTGTGACTGGTCACGTAATCATAGCTGCCATTTGGAACTACCTTTGTTTGCTGCTCATTCTGTATTCCCTTTCTCTTCAGCAGGAACTCCAGCTGGTTGTGGTTCTTCACCTTGCAGGGTGATCCAAACCCAATCTTTGTTTCTGAAAGGACTGGGCCTGGGTTGGATTTAGTTTTGCACTGAACTTAATCCTAGAGCATGGGGATAGTAAGAGACACTCTGAGAGATCTCCTGTCTTCCAGATGTACTCTTTTTTGTTTTGTCTTGTTTTTGTTTTTGTTTCTTTTTTTTGAGCTGGAGTCTCACTCTGTCCCCCAGACTGGAGTACAGTAGCCGCTCCTGGCCTCCCGACCACCGCAGCCTCGACCTGCTGGGCTCTGGTGATCCTTCTGCCTCAGCCTTACAAGTAGCT
>NW_007077243.1:0-604 GCF_000164805.1 Carlito syrichta | reverse complement strand
AGCACAATGTGAATAGCAATAAAGAACAGAAAGAGCGAAGAAAAAAAAAGGAGGGGTTTCAGGTCGAACCCTCACTCATCTATTGACATACCCCTTAAACTATAAAAAATGAATATAAAAAAGATCCAAGAAGAACGAAAGAACAAAAACCAGCAACCACAACAAAATCAAAAGATAAACACTCAATCTTTCACATACACATAAACAGAAAATGACAAATAAAAGAAGAAACAGAAAAAGAAAAGGAAAATAAAAATTAAGGGGGAGTTGCAGATCAAACCCTCACTAACACATTCATGCACAAAGGAAAAATATTTTTTAAAAGATGAACTAACAAGAAAACAGTTAAAATTATTTTTTATCAAAAAGTAATTGAAAATTTAAAAAACAAAAGCAAAAGCCAAACAACAAACACAAAGAAAAACATGCCCTCTTGTGGCAGGCTCTGTAATTTTTCCTCTAATCAGGTCTTTCCTGCAGAGCCACCTCTTTCACTCTCTTCTCAGGGAAGGATGCAGTGGAGATGGGTGGGGCTGCAGGCCTCCCTTCCCACTCTCCTATGATCGGGGAGATCTCTAGTGAGAAGGTACAGGACTGTCTCTTC
>NW_007077242.1:0-705 GCF_000164805.1 Carlito syrichta | reverse complement strand
GAGAACAGCACCCCTGCTTCCCAGGTTCTGCCGGCTGCTTCTCCTCCTCCTCCTCCTCTTCCTTCCCTCTGGGGAGCCTGAGAGCGATCGGGTTCCACCCGGGAGATTCTTCTGGGACTCTGCTCTCCACAGATTCTTTCCTCGAGTCATTCTTCCACCCGGCTAGCCCTGCTTCCTCCGCCCTAGCTGGGCATCGACGAGACGAGAGAAGATAAGGCCATGTCACTGGTCCCCGGGGCCCATGTGGGACTTTCTACGGGGACCTGAAGTCACGTATTCTGGTCCTGCCCTTTGGCTTCCTGGCCATCAACTGATGACCCCAAAAAGGGACTTTCATCCCAGAATGTAAAATAGACCAAATAAATAGGGGTGGAGGCAGAGGGGGCAGAGAAAATGAAGAAACCAAATTTGCACGTGAAGCCCTCCCCTCCCTCCTCCTATGACTGATCTGGTGTTTCCTGTTCTTCCTCCAGCATCCCAGAGTTTGATCCTGTTTCCCCACCCACCTCCCTCCTCTCCCTGCCCCCACCCAAGTCACCACGTACTGGGCATAAAACGTCCCCTGGCTACCTCTCAGTCTGCTCGGCTGTGTGCTTCTTGGAGGCCCACTTTGTCCTATTCATATCTGGATCCAGCATGCCCTTGTTTGGAAACAGAAGCCAATATTTTTATTTTTATTTTTTATTTATTTATTTATTTATTTTT
>NW_007077241.1:0-494 GCF_000164805.1 Carlito syrichta | reverse complement strand
TTGGGAGGCTGAGTTGAGTGAATTGCCTGAGCCCGTGGGTTCGAGACCCGCCTAGGCGACTTGGCGAGACCTCTTCTCTACAATAATCAAAAAATTAGCCGGGCGTGGTAGCGCTCGCCTGTAGTTCCAGCTATTTGGAAGGCTGAGGCAGAAGGATCACTGGAACCCAGCATGTCGAGGCTGCACTGGCCGGGAGTGGCCACTGCACTCCAGTCTGGGTGACAGAGTGAGACTCCAACTCAAAAAAAAAAAAGAAAAAAAGGAAAGAAACTACAAAACACTTTTCTTTTTGAAAAAAAATCTGTTTATCTTCTTTCTCCTTTCTAAATGTCTGTGCTTCCATATCAAGAGCAGGAAAACAAGAGAGAAGCATTTGAGATTTCTGACTTAGAGACCCTGGGAATCAAGTGAGAATTCTAATTCCTTACTTCAAGTCTCATAAGTTGGTTGATCCAGTTCTGTAAGTTTTAGGGTTCACTGTTTGTTGAAAGAGA
>NW_007077240.1:0-842 GCF_000164805.1 Carlito syrichta | reverse complement strand
CACACTCTGTGGCGCACAGAGTGAGGCCCGATCACTCTCACCTGTGTCCACACTTTACAAAGTAGACGTAACTCAGTGACACATAAAGAGTTTTTAACAGATCTGCCTGTTCATAATTTAAAATAAGTAGGAACAGGTCATTTCATTCACAAGTAGAAATAAGTAGGAGCCGGGCTCGGTGGCTCAGCCTGTCATCCCGTGCTTTGGGAGGCTGAGGTGAGTGGATCACCTGAGCCCGTGGGTTCGAGATCCACATGGGCAGCGAGACCTCATCTCTACAATCGATCCAAAAATCAGCCGGGCGCGGTAGCGCATGCCTGTAATTCCGGTTACTCGGAAGGCTGAGGCGGAAGGGTCACCGGAGCCCAGCAGGCGAGGCTGCGGTGGCCCGGAGCGGCCACCGCACTCCAGTCTGGGCGACAGAGTGAGACTCCAACTCAAAAAAAAAAGAAGTAGGAACAAATCAGGGGCCCATGTCATTTTGTACCCATTTTGCACCCATGTCATCATTTCACATTTACGTGATCTGTTCACTCTGAAAGGGTTTTGTACCAGACCATGTTGAAGGCGTTATTGGAAAGTCCCGGAGCAGAGAAAAGCTTCAGGGAGGGCTGGGGACACTCAGCTTGGAAGAAACCATCAGGGTCCCAGGGATACCTGGCTTTGCTGCTTATGGCTTGCTTGCTTGCTGTATTTATTTACTTATTTTAGAATTCTCCTTTGAGGAATGGATCGCAAGCGTTCAAAGGCAACATTCAGGGTTTTCAAGGAACGTGAACAAGAAAATGTGTGATAATCTGTACCCTCAGACGCCCCCAATGGGACAGATCTTAAATAGTTGG
>NW_007077239.1:0-1915 GCF_000164805.1 Carlito syrichta | reverse complement strand
GGGAGCGGCCACTGCACTCCAGTCTGGGCGACAGAGTGAGACTCTAACTCAAAAAAAAAACAAAAAAGGAAAACAAAAAAGGAAAAGAAATAAGTATAATTTCTCAGGAGTGACAAGGCGACATGGGAGAATGTGTTGGTACCGTTTCTGACATTTTCTCACTGTGTTAGTGGCACTATGATTTTAGGCTATAATCAGGAATCCTTAGCATTTGAGAAAACATTGACTTGTGACTTGAGGTCACCCCAAAGGTGCACATGAGCATAATTGTGACAATATGTACTGGCTCACTAGCCTGACTTATATTGTTTTACAAATGGAGTTTTATCTTTCATCACTAAAATTTCAGTTGATTTGATTCAGTTGTTTGCTGCAATCTACACAAAGCATCATATCCTTATGTCTGTGTCTCCTCAGCTCTTCTTTCAAATATGGAACCTAGATTTCGATTTTGCAATTTGAAAGGGAAAAAAGAGTATAGTGATCTCTATGCCTATTTGGAAGGAAAATTAGTTTCAAGTTGGATAAAAATGTATTTGAAATAGTGTATAATGTGAACTTAGACCTAGTGTTTAGGTTGTTAATTTATTACTTCCTTTTGAGAATAGATTGTTTCTTAATTTTCTCTTTTTTTACATTTTTTATTATAAAAATGTGGGGCACAATTGATTATGCCGGTACACTTGCTGATGAGGTGTGCCCCTACCCTAGCACTTTCCCTCAACTGCTAATCTCACTCCCCTCCCCTGATAGTATCCCATTACTGCCAAACACTTTCTCATACGATTATGATTGGTCAAGATCTGCTTATCAGTGACAACATATGGTACTCTGTTCTTTGTTTCTGTGATAGACTACAAAATCTATCCAAATTGCTGCCAAGTCCATATATTTGTCCTTCTTTATGGCCGCATGATATTCCATTTTGTACATGTGCCACATTTTCTTTATCCAGTCCAGCTTCGATGGGCAACATTGCTGGTTTCAAGTTTTTGCTATTGTGAATAGAGCTGCAACAAACATACGTGTGCAAGTATCTTTTTTGTAGAATGATTTGAGTTCCTCTGGGTATATTACCAATATGGGAATTGCTGAGTCATGTGGAAGATCAATTTCTAGTATTTTCAGAAATCGCCACTCTCTTCCAAAGAGGTTGCACTAGCTTGCATTTCCACCAGCAGTGTAGAAGGCTTCTTTTCTCCACATCCTTGCCAGCATCTGTTGTTGTTGTCATGTTAATGTGGCCTTTCTTACTGAGCTTAGGTTTGGTTTTGATTTGCATTTCTCTGATGATGCCTGAGCCTGAGTCCTTTTTCAGGTGTCTGTTGGCTGCCCTTATGTCTTTTTTTTCAGAAGTGTCCAATTATGTCTTTTGCCCACTTTTAAAAGAGACTTTTGTTTGTTTGTTTGTTTTCCTTTCGGGCATTTGAGTTACTTGTGGATCCTAGATGTTAGGCCTTTGTCAAGTATTCAGATGACAACATTTCCCATTCGGTGGGCTCTCTCCCTGCTGTCTTGATGGCTTCTTCTGCTTTGCAGAAGATCATTAGTGTGATGAGGTCCCACTTGTCTATCTTACTTCTTAAGGTATTGGCGTTTAGGGTTCTGAATAGGAATTGGTTCCCAATTCCAATTTCCATAAGGGTGTCTCCTGCATGTTCTAAGATTCTTAGATTCTGAGGTTTTACGTTTATGTCTTTGATCCATTTAGAGTTAATTTTTGTGTATGGGGATATGTAGGGGTCCTGTTTCAATCTTATGCATGTCATCAGTCAGTTTTCCCAGCATTATTTACTGAATAGCTTCTCCTCTTCCCTGAGACCCACTCCCGACTATCACTCTATAGGATGATGCAAAGGGGAAATGAACGGAATCAATAAACATACGCACACACTCCAAAAGAAACTGGAATAAC
>NW_007077238.1:0-811 GCF_000164805.1 Carlito syrichta | reverse complement strand
TGTTTTATATTTAAAATGGAATCTAAGCCGAGCTCAGTGGCTCAGCCTGTAATCTCGCGCCTTTGGGAGGCTGAGGTGAGTGGATTGCCTGAGCACGCGGGTTGAGACCAGCCTGGGCAGCGAGACCTCATCTCTACAATAAATCAAAAAATCAACCAGGTGTGGTAGCGCATGCCTGTAATTCCGGCTGCTTGGAAGGCTGAGGCAGAAGGATCGCCGGAGAGCAGCAGGCGAGGCTGCGGTGGCCGTGAGCAGCCACTGCACTCCAGTCTGGGTGACAGAGTGAGACTCCAACTCAAAAGTAATAATAATAATAATAATAAATAAAAAAGAGCCGGGCTCAGTGGCTCAGCCTGTAATCCTGCGCCTTTGGGAGGCTGAGGTGAGTGGATTGCCTGAGCCCACGGGTTCGAGACCCGCCTGGGCAGCGAGACCTCATCTCTACAATAAATCAAAAAATCAGACGGGCGTGGTATAACACTTTTTTTCAGCTCTGAGAAATGAGAGAGCTGCCCTATGTAAAGTGGTTGATGGATGTGTCTTAGGATATTGACTAAACAGTGCTTTTTCTTCTATTTCTTGATCTACTAGGTGGGAAAACAAAGCTCTAAAAAAAAATCTCAGGGAAGTCATGATTAGAGATGGGTAAGTTAAATACATATAATAAATTAATCAGGATGGTTTTAATCACCAATGCCATTTTTTGTTTGTTTATCTAGCATAACCTAAAAGGGTGCTTTTTTTCAAAGTATGTACTAGAGAATGGACTGTGAATCAGGTTTTGAGGATGGCCTTGGGGCTTCTAAACAGA
>NW_007077237.1:0-500 GCF_000164805.1 Carlito syrichta | reverse complement strand
CTCTAACCTGGGGGACAGAGTGAGACTCCAACTCAAAAAAACAAGACAAGCCAGGCTTGGTGGCTCAGCCTGTAATCCCGTGCCTTTGAGAGGCTGAGGGGAGTGGATTGCCTGAGCCCGCAGGTTGGAGCCCCGCCTGGGCAGGTGAGACCTCATCTCTACAATTAAAAAAAAAAAAATTAGCCAAGCATGGTAGCGCACTCCTGTACTACTGGCTACCCGGAAGGCTGAGGGGGAAGGATCGCCAGAGCCCAGCAGGTCAAGGCTATGGTGTCCGGGAGTGGCCACTGCACTCCAGACTGGGTGACAGAATGAGACTCCAACTCAAAAACAAAAACAAAAACAAAAACAAGACAAAACAACAAATAAATAACCTTCTCTCTTTTTCTACTTCCACTCTCAAGTTGAGGGGGCATTTTCACCCTCAAGTATGGGGTTCAGCTCAGCATATTTCATGCCAAATACCTAAAATGCCTTTAGGGAACAACAGGACTGACCTC
>NW_007077236.1:0-579 GCF_000164805.1 Carlito syrichta | reverse complement strand
TGCTTAACATCCTGGATCTACAAGGAACTCAAACGTGCTGAAAAGAAAAAAAAAAAAAACCCATTATAAAATGGGCAAAAGATATGAACAGACACTTCACAAAAGATGACATCTGAGCAGCCAACAGACACATGAAGAAATGTTCAACCTCACTAATCATCAGGGAGATGGAAATCAAAACCACACTGAGATACCACCTAACTCTAGTCAGAATGGCAATTATCAATAACTCAAAAAATAACAGTTGCTGGAGAGGGTGTGGTGAAAAGGAAACACTACTACACTGTTGGTGGGAGTGTAAACTAGTGCAATCTCTGTGGAAAGCAGTGTGGCGATTCCTGAAAGCTCTAAATATCAACCTCCCATATGACCCCACAATCCCCCTTCTGGTAATATACCCTGAAGAACTCAAATCACTCTATCAAAAAGATACCTGCACACTAATGTTTATCGCAGCATTTTTCACAATAGTAAGAACCTGGAACCAACCACGCTGTCCATCAAAAGTGGACTGGATTTAAAAAATGTGGTACATTTACATGATGGAATACTATGCAGCCATAAAAAAGAACAAAATCA
>NW_007077235.1:0-786 GCF_000164805.1 Carlito syrichta | reverse complement strand
GGCTTCAAGACCACTCCAGCCTACTTGGCATGACCTTGTCTCTACAATAAATAAGAAAAAAATAGCCGGGCATGGTAGCATGTGCCTGTAGTTCCAGTTACATGGAAGACTGAGGCAGAAGGATCACCAGAACCCAGAGGTCAATGCTGGAGTGGCCATGAGTTTGCCACTGCACACCAGTCTGAGCAACAGAGAGAGACAACAACTCAAAAAAAAGCAAAAAACAACAAAAACAAAACTAGACTTTCATACAAATATAAAATGAACACATATAAGAGATTTTATTTAACTCAGTAGTTAATGAAAAAACAACTAAGAAGCTGGACTCGGTGGTCCCACCTGTAATCCCGCGCCTTTGGGAGGCAGAGGTGAGTAGATTGCCTGAGTCCACGGATTCGAGACCCGCCTGGGCAGGCGAGACCTCATCTCTACAATAAATCAAAAAATCAGCCGGGCATGGTAGCGCATGATTGTAATTCCAGCTACTTGGAAGGCTGAGGTGGAAGGATCACCGGATACCAGCAGGTTGAGGCTGCGGTGGCCGGGAGCGGCCACTGCACTCCAGTCTGGGCGACAGAGTGAGACTCCAACTCAAAAAAAAAAAAAAACCCTAAAATATTACAGCTGATTCAAAGGAGAATTCAAAGCACCATAAGTATTCAAGTCCTTTAAAAAAGCAAAAATAATATTAAAAATAGTTGCAAAATTGACATTTTCACTGGGAAAAGGAGTGGCATCAAGTGCCCTTCCATTTACTTGTCTATAATCCTGTGCCTTGCCATGTAA
>NW_007077234.1:0-919 GCF_000164805.1 Carlito syrichta | reverse complement strand
GCCTCAGGCCTTGTGCATTTTCACCCCTCTGGCCCCCCAGGCCCAGTACTACAGGCCTGCATTTTTGCCCATCTGGTGTCCCCGGCCCGCACCCTGGGCCCCATGCATTTTTGTCCTCCTGACTCCCCGAGTCCAGTGCCCCAGACCTCATGCATTTTCACCCTCCCGGGACCCTGGGCCAGGCGCCGTGGGTCTCCCGCATTTTTGCCTTCCTGGGACCCTGGGCCAAGTGCCCTGAGTCTCACTCATTTTCCCCTTCCAGGCTTCCTGGGCCCAGCACCCTGGGCATCATGAATTTTCACCCTCCCAGTGCCCCAGGGCCATCGCCCTGGACCTCATGCATTTTCCCCCTCCTGGCACCCTGGGCCCAGTGCCCCGGGTCTCGTCCATTTTTGCCACACCCACCCCAGGCTTAGCACATTTGACCTCATGCATTTTCACCCTCCCAACACCCCGGGCCCAGCACCCCAGGCCTCGTGCATTTTCACCCTCCCGGCACCCAGGGCTCTCTCCTTGACTGGGACAGTCATTTTCTCCTGCACTCAGACATTGAAGCTACTAGTTCTTGGGCCTTTGGACATTGAGACATGCACCAACACCTCACCCTTGCCCCCTTGTTAGTGCCTCAGGCCTTCAATCTCTGAATAAGAATTGCACCATTAGCTGCTTTGGTTCTCAGGTCTTCAGACTCATACTGAGTTGCTCCACTGGCTTTCCTGATTCTCCACCTGGTTTATATCATGGGACTTCTCAGCCTCCATAATGGCATGAGTCATTCTTCTAATAAATCCTCTAATATATATCTACATATGTCCTATTGGTACTGTTTCTCTGGAGAACCCTCACTCATTCTGATTTAGTACCAAGAATGACTCTAGAACAGAATCTTTTTTTGGAGTTGAAGTCTCACTCTGTCACC
>NW_007077233.1:0-1204 GCF_000164805.1 Carlito syrichta | reverse complement strand
GTGGGGAGTCCTGGGTGTCCTTTTCCAGGGCGGCGCCAAAAGGGGTGGCGGAGCCAGAGTTGAAAAGCCGGGGGGCAACCGGCAGGTGGCGCCGTTCTCGGGGCGTCAGGTCTCCCATCCAAGGGCTCGGCGGCAGCGTCCCTGCTTAGCTTCCCAGCCGGTGGGGCATCCTGCGCCGGCGCGCCATGAAGCGCCCTGCCGCCCGGGTCGCCGAGGGCGCGCCTTCAAGGGCCGGCTGCGCGGAGTGCCCAACAGGGCCCCCGGAGGCCCGTCGGCAGGGCGCCGGGAGAGACGGGCGTGCGGGCCATCCCGTGGGGGAGCGGAAGCCGAGCCCCTCGGGACACAGACACCCTCCCGCTTGTCAGCCGGCGGCCGGATCACCTAGCCCGCAGCCCGCCCCACCCAAAAAGGCACACACGTGCACACGCACGCTCTGAGGCACGCCCGCAGAGACTCGGACGGCGAACCCTCCCCTGGGAGAGAGACAGAGAGAGAGGACAAAGCAGGACAGAAAAATTGAGAAGACGCGACAGTGGCTCAGACACACATCAATACCAGGAGAAAAAGAGACGCAGCGCGGAGAGAAAAAGGCAGAAAGATACAGAGAGACAGGAAAGAGGGAGACAGTGTTTGGGGAGGGCCCAATGCCTGGGGAAGCCTCTCGACCGCAGCATTGCCTGGTCGTGAGGTCTCCCACCCAAGCGCTCCCCCGGAGCCACCCTGCTTACCATCCCAGCCTGGGCGCATCCTGCGCCTTTGCGCCCTGAGGCGCCCTGCAGGCGGCAGCCGGGATGCGCGCCCTCAAGTACCTGCCGGGCTGGATGCCCCGCAGGCCCACCGGGTGCCTGTAAGCAGGGCGCCGCGGGAGACAGGCGTGCGGGGCATCCCGTGGGAGGGGTGGAGCCAAGCCCTTCGGAAGACAGACGCCCTCCCACTCGTCAGCCGGCAGCCGGATCCTCGACCCCACAGCCACCCTGACCGCGAAAGGCACACACGTACACACGCACGCTCTCGGGCACGCACGCAGAGACCCTGAGGGCGAAACATGCCCTGGGAGACAAACGGAGAGAGACGGAGAAGCAGGACAGAATAAATGAGAAGACGTGACAGTGGGTCCCACACATAGATACCAAGAGAAAAAGAGACGCAGCGCGGAGAGCAAGAGGCAGAGAGATACAGAGAGACAGGAAAGAGGGAGACAGTG
>NW_007077232.1:0-902 GCF_000164805.1 Carlito syrichta | reverse complement strand
TCCTGGCAAGTGAGTCCGAGAGGCTGGGGCTTCCTTCCGCCATCTGTTGCCCACTCACAGGATTGGAGCTCTGTGCAGGGCCGGGCAGGCCGGGACAGCGGGGTTCAGATTGTCTTCACGCTGCTTTTCTTGTAGAGCAGAGGTTACATGCTGGTGGCGATCACCCGTTAGGACCTGGACACCTGGCCTCACTCAGCACCCACCCCTGAAGCATGGATGTCACTCCAAGAGAAGTGGGTCTCTGTCCTTCCCGTTGGCTCCCGCGCATGGGTTTGGAGAAGGTTTTCCTCGCAGTAGAGGCACTGTCTATGATCACAGCACTCTGAAATTCTCACTCACAGGTCTGGCTACTTTTCAAGGAGACTCTGTGGCAAGAACAAATGCCAGGGTGCTCTCCGCAAAGTTGAGTGGTGAATGTTGGTGGTGAGAAGTAAAGGAAACTCATAGAACCCTAAGGGAAGCAAGCTAAATCGTTGGCTATGGACAGCTAGGAAGCGTATCCCCGCAATCAAAGCACACTTCATTGTGGACCAAAACCACTCCCGCTAAGGGTAGGCCAGGCATGGAATCTCCCACCTGTCATCCAGCACTTTGGCGGACTGAGGACGGAAGATTGCTGGAGCCCAGGAGTTGAAACATGACTGTGTAACATCAGGCAGCCTCATCTCTATCTCCAAAATGTCATCAATGAGCTGGGCTTGGAGACATAGGCTTTTCGTTGCAGCCGCTTGGGAGGATTGCCTGAGCCCCGGAGGTCTACCCTGTGGTCAGGTGTGATTGTACCACTCTAGTACCGTCTGGGCATCAGAGTGAGGCCCTGACTCATAGAGAAACGCAACCCACAGATGCGGAAAACATATTTGCGAATGTACATCTGACCAGGGATGATCAGCTCGGAACTA
>NW_007077231.1:0-1539 GCF_000164805.1 Carlito syrichta | reverse complement strand
TGCGATTGTGAATGTGTAGCAATTAACATGTGAGCGCAGGTTTCAAAAATAACACTTTTGCAGAAAGAGCCAACATCATTAAAAGCCAGGAAATGTCTGACTTTTGATAATAGGGAGTTAATTCTAAGATAGTGGTTCTCCTTCCCTAAAAATCTTTTTATTATAAAGTCTTTGGTTATTTGGGCTCTTTTTTGCTTTAATGTAAATTTCAGAATTGTTTTTTCTAATTCTGTAAAAAGTGGAACTCGTGGGTTGATAGAAATTGCATTGAACCTTCAGATCGCTTTAGGCAGTACAAACATTTCAGTGATGTCGATTCCTTCGATTCATGAAGTTGGGAGGTCTTCAATTTGTCTGTATCTCTTTCATTTTTTTCAACAATATTTTGTATTTCTCTTTGTAGACATGCATCATCTCCTTATATAAAATTATTTCAAGTTGTGTGTGTGTGTCTTTGTTGTAAAAGGGATTGTGTTCTTTTTTTGATTCAGTTGGAGTATCACTCAGTCGCCCAGACTGGAGTGCAGAGGCACGCTCCCCGCCACCGCAACCTCGACCTGCTGGGCTCTGGCGAGCCTTCGGCCTCAGCCTTCCAAGTAGCTGGAACTACGAGCACGCACTACCACGCCCGGCTAAGTCTTTGATTTATTGTAGAGATGAGATCTCCGCAAGTTGCCCAGGCAGGTCTCGAACCCGCGGGCTCGGGTAATCCACTCACCTACACCTCCCCAAAGCGTGGGATTACAGGCTGAACCACCGAGCCCAGCTGGGATTGTGTTCTCGATTTGGATCCGAGCTCGAACGCTGTTGGCATATAGACATGCTATTAATTTTTGGACATCGATTTTGTATCCTGGGAGTTCACCGAGGTCTCATATTAAGTCTAGGAGTAATTTAGGGATGTCCTTACAGTTCTCTAAATATAGAAACAACCGTATCTCTGTGAAGAGACATAATTTGACTTTCTTTTTTTTTTTTACCTGGATACATCTTATCTATCTCTATTGCCTGATTACTCTGACCAGGACTTCCAGAACAATGCTAAATAGAAGGGGTGAGAGTGTACCTCCTTGTCTAATTCTAGTTTTAGAAGATACGCTTTCCTAGTAGATACACAGGTTAATACAACAGAACAGAGAGCCCAGAAATAAAGCTGCTCACCTACAACCAATACCCATCGATCTTGGTAAAGTGGACAGAAATAATCACCGATGAAAGGACACTCTCTATTACGCATAGTTCTGGGAGAATCGGCTGAGCATACGCAGAAGGAAGAAGCCAAGCACTCATCTGTCACCACCTGCAAGAAGGAGCTGTAGGTGCGTTTAAGATGGAAATGTAATACCTCAAACAATACACATGTAGAAGAAAACCCATGAGACACACTGCAAGATATTGGCCTAAGCAACACATTTATTTCTGAGTCTGCAAAAGCAAACGTAACAAACAAAAACGGACAAGTAGAACTTCATTAAGCTAAAATGCGTATGCATAGCAAAAACAAACATTCAACGGAGTACACAGACAATCCACCAAACG
>NW_007077230.1:0-727 GCF_000164805.1 Carlito syrichta | reverse complement strand
GATGCCCAGCTAGGGCGGAGGAAAGCAGGGCTAGCCGGGTGGAAGAATGACTCGAGGAAAGAATCTGTGGAGAGCAGAGTCCCAGAAGAATCTCCCGTGTGGAACCCGATCGCTCTCAGTCTCCCCAGAGGGAAGGAAGAGGAGGAGGAGGAGGAGGAGGAGGAGGAGGAGGAGGAGGAGGAGCAGGCAGAAACTGGGGTCCAGCCTGGGAAGCAGAGGTGCTGTTCTCAGACCCCCAGGCCCAGGACACCTCGACCGACAGGGTGACTTCTCAGATGTTGCTGCATACCTGATAAACTAAAACTTTCCGAGAACACCGGCCCAACGCCAGCGAGAGCAGGGCCCAAGGCACAGCTCCCATGGCGAAGGATGGTTGGCCGGTGGGGGCTCCTGAGGAACTGGGGAGCCGAACTGCCTCAGGAGAGGCATGCAGCATCTTTTCTACTGCCCGGTATGCTGGATAGAAGCTGAGAAGTTCTCAGGTAGTGAGTTGGGAACGTGAGGACCACAACTGTGGGGAGCTTGGCAGGTCCCAACATTTCAGCTCCTACCTGGATTCCATGGGACTGTAGCTGTTACCTAGCTTTCATGTTGAAAGGAATGCAAATGGAGTCAATGTATGCAATGAGAAGCCATTGCAACATCGCCTAGCTTTGCCATGTTTTTCTAGCAGTTTTTTTTTTTGAGTTGGAGTCTCACTCTGTCACCCAAACTGGAGTGCAGTGGC
>NW_007077229.1:0-1298 GCF_000164805.1 Carlito syrichta | reverse complement strand
CTGTGTACTCCGTTGAATGTTTGTTTTTGCTATGCATACGCATTTTAGCTTAATGAAGTTCTACTTGTCCGTTTTTGTTTGTTACGTTTGCTTTTGCAGACTCAGAAATAAATGTGTTGCTTAGGCCAATATCTTGCAGTGTGTCTCATGGGTTTTCTTCTACATGTGTATTGTTTGAGGTATTACATTTCCATCTTAAACGCACCTACAGCTCCTTCTTGCAGGTGGTGACAGATGAGTGCTTGGCTTCTTCCTTCTGCGTATGCTCAGCCGATTCTCCCAGAACTATGCGTAATAGAGAGTGTCCTTTCATCGGTGATTATTTCTGTCCACTTTACCAAGATCGATGGGTATTGGTTGTAGGTGAGCAGCTTTATTTCTGGGCTCTCTGTTCTGTTGTATTAACCTGTGTATCTACTAGGAAAGCGTATCTTCTAAAACTAGAATTAGACAAGGAGGTACACTCTCACCCCTTCTATTTAGCATTGTTCTGGAAGTCCTGGTCAGAGTAATCAGGCAATAGAGATAGATAAGATGTATCCAGGTAAAAAAAAAAAAAAGAAAGTCAAATTATGTCTCTTCACAGAGATACGGTTGTTTCTATATTTAGAGAACTGTAAGGACATCCCTAAATTACTCCTAGACTTAATATGAGACCTCGGTGAACTCCCAGGATACAAAATCGATGTTCAAAAATTAATAGCATGTCTATATGCCAACAGCGTTCGAGCTCGGATCCAAATCGAGAACACAATCCCAGCTGGGCTCGGTGGTTCAGCCTGTAATCCCACGCTTTGGGAGGTGTAGGTGAGTGGATTACCCGAGCCCGCGGGTTCGAGACCTGCCTGGGCAACTTGCGGAGATCTCATCTCTACAATAAATCAAAGACTTAGCCGGGCGTGGTAGTGCGTGCTCGTAGTTCCAGCTACTTGGAAGGCTGAGGCCGAAGGCTCGCCAGAGCCCAGCAGGTCGAGGTTGCGGTGGCGGGGAGCGTGCCTCTGCACTCCAGTCTGGGCGACTGAGTGATACTCCAACTGAATCAAAAAAAGAACACAATCCCTTTTACAACAAAGACACACACACACAACTTGAAATAATTTTATATAAGGAGATGATGCATGTCTACAGAGAGAAATACAAAATATTGTTGAAAAAAATGAAAGAGATACAGACAAATTGAAGACCTCCCAAGTTCATGAATCGGAAGAATCGACATCACCGAAATGTTTGTACTGCCGAAAGCGATCTGAAGATTCAATGCAATTTCTATCAACCCACGAGTTCCACTTTTTACAGAG
>NW_007077228.1:0-821 GCF_000164805.1 Carlito syrichta | reverse complement strand
TGCCTTCTTAGCGTCGTCTGATACTACTTGCCTTCTTAGTGTCGTCTGATTCTACTTGCTTTGTTAGTGCCGTCTGATACTACATGCCTTGTTAGTGCTGTCTGTTATTACTTCCCTTGTTAGTGTCGTCTGATAGTGCTTCCCTTATTAGTGCCACCTGATACTACTTGCCTTCTTAGTGCCATCTGATACTACTTCCCTTATTAGTGCCGTCTGATCCTACTTGCCTTATTAGTGCCTTCTGACTCTACTTGCTTTATTAGTGCCGTCTGATCCTACTTCCCTTATTAGTTCCGTCTGATATTACTTGCCTTATTAGTTCCATTTGATCATGCTTGCCATATTACTGCCGACTAATACTAATGACCTTCTTAGTGTCATCTGATACTACTTGCCTTCTTAGTGTCGTCTGATGGTTCTTGCCTTCTTAGTGTCGCCTGATACTACTTGCCTTGTTAGTGCCGTCTGATACTACTTGCCTTCTTAGTGCCATCTGATACTACTTGCCTTGCTATTGCCATCTGATACTTCTTGCCTTGTTAGTGCCATCTGATCCTACTTGCCTTATTAGTGCCGTCTTGTACTCCTTGCTTTATTAGTGCCGTCTGATACTACTTGCCTTGCTAGTGCCGTCTGATCCTACTTGTGTTATTAGTGCCTACTGATACTACTTGCCTTATTAGTGCCGTCTGATACTACTTGACTTATTAGTGCCGACTGATACTACTTACCCTATTATTGCCTTCTGATACTGCTTGCCTTGTTAGTGCCATCTGCTACTACTTGCCTTATTAGTGCCGTCTGATAATTCTTGCCTTATT
>NW_007077227.1:0-878 GCF_000164805.1 Carlito syrichta | reverse complement strand
TAAATTTGGATAAAGGTAACACACACTAATCTGACTTTTTGGGGTTTTTTGAGTTTGAGTCTCTGTCACCCAAGCTGGAGTGCAGTGGCAGGCTGACAGCCCCCGCAGTCTCATCCTGCTGAGCTGAGGCTTCTAAGAAAGTCCAGTGTTTCAATTATAGGAATGTAAGTTGTATAATTCATAAACAATATGAAATCAATAATATGTAAGACCTATATCATCAACATGATAAAAGCTTTAAATTCTCTCTGTAGATCTGATATTTTTTACAAGATCAGAAGAACAAATAATAGTAATAAATTTTAAAGCAAGTTATGCTACATCCTTTATATTTTAACCATTTTCTTTCTTAAATTTGGTAAGTTAATTTTTCTATTTGGGATTATCAGTGACTGATATCAATAGGAAGTCCTAGATATAACTGATCTAACAGTTGATTTATGTACTGAGCATTTGGCTGCATGTGATAGACCCCTCAAATTTTCTGAGTTCAATCTTTGTGTTCTTCATGGTATTGTGATAAACTGTCATCCAAGGTCACTTCAGAGGGTCTTTATTAACAATAAAATATTCATATATTTATGACATATCAAATATGTGATTTAAGAAGCTACTCCTATGAGATATACATATTTGTTTGTTTAACTGAATAAATTTACATAATTTTAAAATCGTATTAGAATATGCACTGTATTGTATATTGTAATTATTTTCTTGTTCACACAAAATTCTCTAACTGGAATGAAATAGTATTAGTCCTTGTAGCATTAGATTAGCACCTGCCCACATCATTTCCCTTGGGTAATTTTGCATTATTGTTATAGACTTGTGTGTTTCCTTTTTTTAAATTTTAAATATTTTATTTTAAAATTTTGGGG
>NW_007077226.1:0-765 GCF_000164805.1 Carlito syrichta | reverse complement strand
GTGTTCCATCTAAGACTGAAAAGTCTTTTGGCTAAAGCCAAGTAGCTCTTAAGCTGATGCTAAAGCATCAGAAAACAGTCTTCTTTATCCCCCTACAGCATACTCATAACTGGGACCTGTGATTGGTCAAGTTTTTCTTCCACAGCCACTGGATGCTAGAGTCCAGCATCTTAACTTTAGAAGCAAAGGCATAATGGGCAATCTACTCTTTGTTTCTGTCCCTGTCCTCTCTTCTACTCCCCTGAATGGCTGCAGACTTGATTTTATAAGAACGTACCTTGTCATGTGTTCCCTTTTCTTCAATTCACTACAATCTTTTCTCTTTTCAACCCAAATTGAGCTGGGGACTATGTGGAAACACAGTCCCACTGAATGGTTCAGTTCCTCTGAATAACAACATTAGGAAGCTTTCCACAGGAGCAAGGAGGATTTGCTAAGGCTACTAAACGTTACAGAGGAAGGCTGGAGATGCGCTCCTGGTGCCAATCCGAAGAGAAAAGGCAAGGAATGAAATCACCATTAACAGCAAGGGATCCTGATGAAAGAGACGCTGAAATGGTATCCCTTAAGTCGATCCACACCCTCCTAGCCAAGTCATGGCCCACTGCATAGGACAGTGGGTATGTGACATCTACCTTCGAGCCGCTCTCTTCCACACAGAAAGGCACATTTCATAGACTCCGTCAAAGTTCTGTTGTAGAGCACTACTCTGCTAAACTGTGGTTTTTCACTTTTGAATTCAGATTTCAGTTGTTCATTTTTGTG
>NW_007077225.1:0-347 GCF_000164805.1 Carlito syrichta | reverse complement strand
GTTATCTATATGAGCTGGCGTGATTCTCTTGTTTTTGGGGTTTGGCAGGAGTATATAGTTACGTTAGTAATAATATAGTAACGGGGGGTAGGGGGGTTTGCGTATATAATTCTATATATATTATATTCAACGCGCGTACGTGTACGTGTACGTGTACGTGTACGTGTACGTACGTGTATTTGGGTGTAGTGGTGTGCGTAAATATGTTATGTCCGTCGAGCATGAATTAAATAGCAGCTCATGAATATGCAAGGAGGAAATACAATACGCAATTTGGGCATGTCTACAATTGAATTGTCTACATCCAGGCCTCCTGGCCTTGCTGAGTCAAGACACCCCCCCCTTAA
>NW_007077224.1:0-625 GCF_000164805.1 Carlito syrichta | reverse complement strand
ATCTCATCTCTACAATAAATCAAAAATCAGTCGGGCATAATAGCACGCGACTGTAGTTCCGGCTACTTGAAAGGCTGTGGCGGAAAGATTGCCAGAAACCCAGCAGGTGGAGGCTCCGTTGGCCTGGAATGTGTCACTGCACTCAAGTCTGGGTGACAGAGTGAGACTTCAACACACACACACACACACACACACAAAGAATCATAAAGAACAAAAAAAGCCCAAATGGCGTAACTTCAGCCACTGTGGGCAGGAGGCTTGGCGTTGGCTCACGTTTTGGCTCCAACCCTCTTTCCATTTCCCATGATCAACGCGCTCCTAGTTAAATGTCTTTCTGTTCGCTAAATTCAAGGACATTTGAAAATAATATTTGTGTCTTGAAACTTTGTTTTACAGACCTCGCACTACACTCCCTGTCTATGTGATCAACTATCTGAAACTCCGGTCGCTGCCATATCGGACAGTTATCTGCCGTGACGACAACCTCCCCCCTCCCATGTCACATTTCACAAAAATGCTCCTGTTCTCAAACTCTTAGAGAAAGCCTTAGAAACACCCAGCTTCAAACACTCAGCACCAAATATCTCTTCAGTGTTTGGACCCCTCTTCAAACTGAGGAGGTGGA
>NW_007077223.1:0-771 GCF_000164805.1 Carlito syrichta | reverse complement strand
CCATTCTGACTGGAGTTAGGTGGTATCTCAGTGTGGTTTTGATTTGCATCTCCCTGATGATTAGTGAGGTTGAGCATTTCTTCATGTGTTTGTTGGCTTCTCGAATGTCTTCTTTTGTGAAGTGTCTGTTCATATCTTTTGCCCATTTTATAATGGAGTTGTTTGTTTTCTTCTTTTCAGTACGTTTCAGTTCCTTGTAGATCCAGGATGTTAAGCCTTTGTCAGACCTAGAGTTGGCAAAGACTTTTTCCCAGTCTGTAGGCTGTCTTCCTGCTCTCTTGATGGTTTCTTTGGCTTTGCAGAAGCTTGTCAGTTTAATAAGGTCCCATTTGTCTATCTTCTCTCTTAAGTCCTGTGGGTTTCGGGTTTTGTACAGGAATTGGATGCCAGTTCCGATTTCCATGAGAGTATTTCCTTCCTTTTCTAAGGTTCTTATGGTTTGAGGTTTTACATTTAGGTCTCTGATCCATTTGGAGTTAACCTTTGTGCATGGGGATAGATAGGGGTCCTGTTTCAATCTTCTGCATGTGGTCAACCAGTTTTCCCAGCACCATTTACTGAATAGGTTCTCTTCTCCCCACTGGTAGGTGGTGGGGGCTTTGTCGAAGATGAGTTGGTTGAGGAATTGAGGTTTTGCTTCTGGAATCTCAATTCTGCTCCATTGATCTATATACCTGTTCCTGTGCCAATACCAAGCTGTTTTGATGATTGTAGCTTTATAGTAAAGTTTGAAGTCTGGTATTGTGATACCACCTGCTTTGTTTTTTTTAC
>NW_007077222.1:0-644 GCF_000164805.1 Carlito syrichta | reverse complement strand
TGAATCACGGTCACCGTCAACCTGCCGTTATCAACTGGAAAGAAAGGAAATCTCCACAGTCGAGAAGTCAGACATGTTGAATGGGGATGTGACTTTTTGATGATGTGCTCTGCACTCGTGGGCTGGCTCACTAAGAAAAATGAAAGCTTTTGCCTGAAAAAAGGAAAGAAACATTTTTTATTTTATTGTGTTTTATTTTTTAAGTAGGAGTCTCACTCTGTCACCCAGGCTGGAGGGCGGTGTCACGTTCCCGGACAGCGCAGCCTGGGTGTCCTGCTGGGCTCAAGTGACCTTTCCGCCTCGGCCTTCCGTGTAGCTGGCCCCACAGACGTGCGTCACCGAGCCCGGCAGATGTTTTGATTCCACGTAGAGTTGCTCAGGCTGGTCTCAAAACCCTGGACGCGGGCGTTCCTCTCACCCCCACCTCCCACTCTAGTGCCTGAGGTGGCAGGCGTTCCCTGTGCCTTTTTTTTTCCAGTTTCCGAGTATTCTCTGCCACTCCCACCTCCCCTCGCTCCCTTGTTGCCTAGGAAACCACCCCTGCCCTGGAGGGGTCCTATTGTTCAGATATCGAGTCTCTTCACCCTTTCTTTGTCATTGTAATCAGCGTTGGCTCTTCTGCCTGGGGCTTTTTTGGGGGGTTG
>NW_007077221.1:0-812 GCF_000164805.1 Carlito syrichta | reverse complement strand
CACACACACACGTGAAGGCCATGTGAGGAGAAGACAGATATATATTGATGCAGCCACAAGCCCAGGGAACCTAGGGTCACCAGAGCCTGGCAGAGCCAGGAAGGATCCTCCCTGGAGTCTTTGGAGGGATTGTGGCCCTGCCCACTGCAGGATTCCAGACTTCTGGCCCCCAAAACTGTGAGAGAACAGACTCTTGTGCTAAGCTCCAAGTTGGTGGCGATTTGCTGCAGCAGCTGCATGACATGGTACCAGTCCCTCCTCATCCATGCTTCAGACCCTTTAGGGCCCTAAGCTGAGACATCCTTCTATGCTGCCTGGCTCTTGTGTTGGAGTTTGGGGTCTGGGGCTTCTTGAGGAGAGGGCAAAGAGGGAACACCCTGCAGCTCCTTAGTTTTTGTGTCTTGACATAAGACAGTCTGAGTGAGGCCTTCTGGGCTCTGGTCGATCCCACACAAGGGTCTTTTGGCACCCTGAGCTCCAGGGGCTGGAAGTCCCTTCCTTTCTGCCACTTAGTGAAGATGGTACATGATTTTACTGCCTACCTCTTAAATCAGCATCTCCTCTAAGTTTTTCAAAGATTCTGGTCATTTTATTTAATAATTTTTAATTTTTCTTAGATATTTTATTTTTTTTTATTTATTTATTTAAGAGAAATGAGGTCTTGCCAAGTTGCCTAAGCTGGTCTTGAACCTGTGGGCTCAGGCAATCTTCTCCCCTCTGCCTCCCAGAGTGCTGGGATTATAGGCATGAACACAGCGCCCATCCTTATTTAACTCTTTACTTGCCTGCCATAATCTTACCTCCATAGGCTT
>NW_007077220.1:0-306 GCF_000164805.1 Carlito syrichta | reverse complement strand
TTCTTATTACGTAGCCAATTTCCTTGATTGTTATTGGTCTATTTAGGGTCTCAATTTCTTCTTGTTTCAACCTAGACAGATTGTGTGATGACAGAAAGTCCTCCATTTCTGAAAGGTTTTCAACTTTGTTTCCATACAAGTATACATAGTAGTCTCTAGTGATTTTTTGTATTTCTTCAGGATCAGATGTGACTTCATCTTTTGTGTTACTGATTGTGTTTATCTGGGCTTTTTCTCTCTTTTTCTTGGTCAGTCTAGCTAGGGGACCACTGATCTTGTTTATCCTTTTGAAGAACCAGCTTTTTG
>NW_007077219.1:0-331 GCF_000164805.1 Carlito syrichta | reverse complement strand
CCCGGGAGAAGCCTGGGCGAAGAAGCCTCCTCCCCAGGGTGGACGGGAGCCTCTGCCTTCCGTCTGGGAGTGATGCCTGGCCTAGAAACTTGGGGTCCCCGCCATGTGGCGCGCTCAGGCCTCGGATCCCAACTCCTTCGCCCTCCTCCCCGCCCTGCCTTGCCCGGGAGAAACCGCGGTGGCCTGCCTTCCGTTCCTGCGCGGCTCTCCCCGCCCTCCGCCCCTCCTTCCCCTCCTTCCCCTCCTTCCCCTGCTCCTCCCCACTCCCCTAACAGCCTCCTCCCTCTCCTCTCCCCTCCGGACCTCCCCTTTCCCCTACCCCCAGGGTCGC
>NW_007077217.1:0-736 GCF_000164805.1 Carlito syrichta | reverse complement strand
TCCTCTCTACAATAAATCAAGAAATCAGCCGGGTGTGGACGCACATGCCGGGAATGCCAGCCCTCGGAAGGCTGAAGCGGAAGGATCAATGGAGCCCAGCAGGTCGAGGTTGCGGTGGCCGGAGAGGCCACTGCATTCCGGTGCGGATCACAGAGTGAGACTCCAACTCAGCCCAGAGCCCACGGTACAGAGAAATGTGAACTGTTATTTGCTGGAGTGGAACCATGGCCTTAAGAACATTTTACTGAAACCTGCTAGTTATTGATGATGAATGCTTCTTTGCCTTAAATGGTGGACAACCAAAGTCTTCGACAACCAAAATATGAAATTCAAATTTCCAAGTGTAAATTATATTCAGATGAAAAAACATGCAGTAATTTCCATAAAAATTGTTGTACTCTGTGCCAGGTAACAGCAGTTATCTCAATCTACCCTGTACAATTGTGGAGATGGGGGGAATCTAAGCTAAGGGATATCAAAACATCGTAGATATATGCTTCCTCTTCTTCTTTCTGACCTGTCTTCCTCCTCCCATGTTTTTCCAACACTTTTCACTTTTTGTAAAAGTATGTACTCAAAAGTGAACAATTTAAACCTGAATTCAAAAGTGAACAAACACAGTTTAGCAGATTCGTGCTCTCCAACAGTACATTGAAGGAGTTTATGAAAATGTGCCTTTCGGTGTGGAAGAGAGAGGCTCAAAGGTAGAAGTCACATACCCACTGTCCTATGCAGT
>NW_007077216.1:0-1095 GCF_000164805.1 Carlito syrichta | reverse complement strand
CAGGGTGTCATAGGGTCATCAGAAGCACACAACTGTAACCAGCTATTCCTTGCCTCCTTCCCTCTTCCTTCCTCTCATCCTATTCTGTCCTTCCCTCCCTCTTTCCTTTTTCCTTTTCCTTTTATTAATTTATTCACTGAGGTCTCTTGGATTGCCACTATAAGAAATGGGCAATAGCATACAGGCAGGGTGGCTCATGCTAGTAATCCCGCATTTTGGGAGGCTAAGGTGGGAGAATTATTTGAGTTCAGGAGTTTGAGGCCAGCCTGGACAGCATAGTGAGACCTCATCTCTACAAAATAAAAAATATAGAGAAATTGGCCAGGCATGGTGGTGCAAACCTGTAGTCCCAGCTACACGGGAGACTGAGGCAGAAAAATCTCTTCAGCCCAGAAGATTGTTGCTTCGGTGATCCATAATTGTGCCCCTGCACCCCATGCTGGGTGATAGAGTGAGACCCTGACTTAAGAAAGAAAGAAAAAGGTGATATAATGTACTGGGGGGAAGTTACATTACATTGAGCACTAAAGTAGACGATTGAACACATACAGACAGTTATTTTACAAGGCAAAAATAAATACTAAGAAGGATATGTGTTCATTACATCTTTGTCTCTCAGTTTCAACACCCTGTCTTCTGCAGTACGGAGCCAGGACTTTGCAAATCTCATCTCTCCATTGTTGCCTCTTCCTTCCTGGCCAGATCCCTTCCCATCACCCTCAGTGTTGCCACAACCACGTGACATCAACAGGCAAAAGCTTGTCCAGTTTTCCTGGTGTCCAATGCTCACCAAGCCAGGTGTTCAGGCTCCTCAGTGAGCCCAGATTCAGCCAAGTGCATACCCATCCCACAGGTTTGAGTCTCAGGTCTGTGGGTTCCTCCCCTGTGTCCTCCCTCTTTTTTCATCCCCTGTGGGGTGGAAACTGCTACCTCTATTTGCCTCTGCAATACCTTCCTGTTCTCTTTTTGCCTTTTCAGTGAACTAGCTGAAAATTCATCATAACATGTTAGTTTGCTCAGGTTGTTGTATCAAAATGCCCCAGACTTAGAGGTTTAAGGAACAGAGGTGTCTTGTCTGGCAGTTCTGGTGGCAGG
>NW_007077215.1:0-1503 GCF_000164805.1 Carlito syrichta | reverse complement strand
AGTAAGTAATGTGTAGGGATTCGGGACTGTAGGGTATATGTCCATCACCCACCTGTTGACCTCATGCAGATCCTGCACTGGCCTATAATTGTTGGAGTTAGACTTTTTTATTGGTAAAAGGGGTGTATTTCAGGCTGACTGACAGGGCCGCAGTATTCCTGCATCTAGTAACCGCCGGATGGGAGGAGTTATGCCCTCTCGTGCGGCTGGGGGCATTGGGTACTGTTGGACCCTGACTGGATCGGTTCCTGCTTTGAGCTCAATGAACACTGCCGGCCAGTGTTTGGCTAGTCCCGCTCCCCCCGTCTCTGCCCACACCTGGGGAAAGTCCTGCAACCATTGGTTTATATCTTCTACTGGTGGCGGTGGGTCCTGGTGGAGGCGATACTCCTCCTCTAAGTTGACTGTAAGCACCTGGATAGGGTATCCATCTTTGTTTAAGACTTCAGTGCCTTTCTAGTGGAAGTGGATTTGAGCGCCCACCTTGGTAAGTAAGTCCCGGCCTAACAGGGGGTATGGGCAATCCGGAATAACTATGAAGGAATGCGACACCTGGCCTACACCAAGATCCACCATTCTTTGGGTAGTCCATGGATATGGCTTGGTGCCCATGGCCCCTTGCACCCACGAGACTTTATTTGCTACTTTTCCATGTGGCGTTAACAGGACAGAATGCTGTGCGCCCGTGTCCACGTGGAATTGCATGGGTTTCCCCTCCACCTTCAGTGTTACCCTAGCCTCGGGGAGGGGATCTGAACCCTGACCTCCCTAATTTTCTAGAGTTAGGACTTTTGGCTCATTTAAGGTAGGCTCTGGAAATCTTTCTGGACATTCTTTTGCCCAGTGCCCTTCCTTTTTGCAGTAAGCACACTGGTTTCTACCTAGTCTGGGATGTCCCTTCTGGAAACCACTTTTCCTATCTGGCCTCCCGGCCAGTTGCTTGAGGTGCCTCTGTTTTTCTCGGGGGTCACTGGCGGCAGTGGCTAGCAGGATTTTAGCCAAGTTGCGGGTCTGGCAATCGTTTACCCTGGCCTGTTGGTCCTCTGGACTCTCGGTTATTAAATACCCTTTCTGCCACTATTAATAAATCTTGGAGGCTATTCTCACCTAACTTTTCTATTTTCTGCAACTTTTTTCTAATGTCTGGGGCAGCCTGATTAATAAAAGCCATCATGACTGCTGCCTTGTTCTCCAGTGCCTCTGGGTCCATGGGAGTATACCGCCTGAAGGCCTCTGTAACCCTTTCCAGGAAGGCAGCCAGGCTTTCATCCTTATCCTGCCTAACATCATATACCCTGGCCAAATTAGTGGGCTTGCGTGCCGCAGCCCTGAGACCTGCCATTAGTGTCTGGTGGTAGACCCAGAGCCTCTCCTTACCTTCAGCCGTGTTGAAGTCCCATGCTGGACGAGACAAAGGAACTGTCACGTTGATGATATCTGGGATTTTGGGTCGGCTGCCTGTCTTCCCCCAGAACCAATTTCCGGGCTTCCGTCTGAATACGT
>NW_007077214.1:0-867 GCF_000164805.1 Carlito syrichta | reverse complement strand
TTGGGTATCAATGTGATATTGGCTTCGTAAAATGATTTGGGGAGAGTTCCATCTTTTTCAATCGCCTGGAATACCTTCAGTAGGATTGGTATCAGCTCCTCATTAAATGTCTTGTAGAAATTCTGCTGGAAAGCCATCTGGACCAGGGCTTTTTTTTGTAGGAAGTTTTCTTATTACGTGGTCGATTTCCTTGATTGTTATTGGTTTATTTAGGGTCTCAATTTCTTCTTGTTCCAACCTAGGTAGGTTGTGTGATGTCAGAAAGTCCTCTATTTCCTTATGGTTTTCAAGTTTGTTTCCATACAAGTGTACGTAGTAGTCTCTAATGATCTTTTGTATTTCTTCAGGGTCAGATGTGACTTCATCTTTTGTGTTTCTGATTATGCTTATTTGGTTTTTTTCTCGTTTTTTCTTGGTCAGTCTAGCTAGGGGACCATCAATCTTGTTTACCCTTTCGAAGAACCAGCTTTTTGTTTCATTGATTTTTTGTATTATCTTTTTGTCTTCTATGTCCTGGATTTGGGCTTTTATTTTGGTGATCTGGATTCTTCTGCTGAAATTAGGGTTTTTGTGGTCTTGCTTTTCCAGCTTCTTTAGGTGGCTTGTTAGGTTGTCAATTTCTGTTCCTTCCATTTTCCTCATGTGTGTTTGTAGGGATATAAATTCCCCTCTTATTACAGCTTTTAAGGCATCCCAGAGATTTTGGTAAGATGTTTCTTTATTTTCATTTGTTTCCAGGTATCTTTTGATCTCTATTTTGATGTCATCATTGACCCAGGAGTTATTTAGCATGATGCTGTTTAGTGTCCATGTCTTTGTGGGTTTTGGGGGGACTTTGTTGGTGTCAATGTTTATTTTTATTCCACA
>NW_007077213.1:0-401 GCF_000164805.1 Carlito syrichta | reverse complement strand
GGGCTTCCTTCCGCCATCTGTTGCCCACTCACAGGATTGGAGCTCTGTGCCGGGCCGGGCAGGCCGGGACAGTGGGGTTCAGATTGTCTTCACGCTGCTTTTCTTGTAGAGCAGAGGTTACATGCTGGTGGCGATCACCCGTTAGGACCTGGACACCTGGCCTCACTCAGCACCCACCCCTGAAGCATGGATGTCACTCCAAGAGAAGTGGGTCTCTGTCCTTCCCGTTGGCTCCCGCGCATGGGTTTGGAGAAGGTTTTCCTCGCAGTAGAGGCACTGTCTATGATCACAGCACTCTGAAATTCTCACTCACAGGTCTGGCTACTTTTCAAGGAGACTCTGTGGCAAGAACAAATGCCAGGGTGCTCTCCGCAAAGTTGAGTGGTGAATGTTGGTGGTGA
>NW_007077212.1:0-918 GCF_000164805.1 Carlito syrichta | reverse complement strand
CAGTATGATTCCCCCAAAGTCAGGACTGTTTACACTCTGGTCTCGAATTCCTGGGATCAGGGGATCCTTCCATCTCAGCCTCCCAAAGTGCTGGGATTGCAGGGATGAGCCACTGCACATGGCTATAGGACTGTTTCCACTCTGAATTTGCCTCTGCGTTGCATGGCCCTTGGGGACTGTGGACAGTTTTAATACCTGGCTAAGGTTGAGTTGGGGCACTCTCCCTCTCCCTCTCATCCCTCTCCCTCTCTCCTGCTTTCTTTCCCCCCTCTCTTTCTTTCCCCACTCTCTTCCTCCCTCTTCCTCTCCCTCCCCCTTTTCTCTCTCTGTTGGAAAGAGACCAACATAGAATTGGCCAGGATGTATTCATCTGCAGAGCACAGACTTGCTGCATGAATACACAAGCGAGGACATGTGTGTGGGAAGGTGCATAGTTTTGCATTCCAAACATCAAAGGCAAAAATCATATTTCCATCAGCCATGCTATATCATCGATCTGTTCTCTCTGTAGAAAATGGTATTAGTAAATCACTGTCATAAGGAGAAGCAGTAAAATTGTGGAGGGCGGTGTTGTAGAAGTGTGTCTGGCAGTAGACTAATAAAGTGTGGAATCGTTTTGTGTTTTGTGATATATGTGGTCTTCATTCAGTTTTTAAAAACTGTGATTTGTCTTATGGACTCACTCTAAATAAACATTTTCTTGTGTGTTACTTTCCAACTGGAAATATTGTGTTTCTCTCCTTGAACACCCTCCTCTCCCTCTCCAACCTCTATTCCTGGATATGCTTCTAGCTTAGCCAAGGTTGGATTTGGGCCAAACCCTTCATCTGTCCCAGCATTCAGGCAACAAGGGGACACGCTTTCCAGACAGAAGCACGTGCCAATGTTCTGGGGTCAAAGTGACTGGACTGTCCAGGG
>NW_007077211.1:0-786 GCF_000164805.1 Carlito syrichta | reverse complement strand
TAGAGATCGTGGCTTCGACTGACAGTTGGGGAAATGATATAGAGGCTCTCTGATGTCTGTCCGTTTCGTCACAGCCCCTAGAGGAGGGCAGGCCCAGGGGGCAAGCGCTCCCATTTATTCCTGAACAACATTCCCAAGAGCTGATAGAGGGTGTGCTTCCCTGAGCTCCTGGGCACTCCCGGTGAGTAGCTTCAAAGGATCGTTGACCTCCCTGGAGTCTGCCCCCCATCAACGGCAAGATGGGAATCTCCTTTGACTCCCTTTTTCTGAGTGGTCATAAGTTAGAATAATAGAGTCTAGATGTCATCGTAAGCCTTGTGAATTATGTCACTTGTGTATCCATGTCATCGTAAGCTTTGTGATTCGTATAACCTATGCATCACGCGTGACGTCTCAGGCCCTTTACTCTACTATGGCGAGCTCGATCACCACCTCTGCCGGGCCCTACCGGAAAAAGCTGTGAGATACCTCCGTTACCTGGCACCAGGAAGTCAGGAGAGAAAAAACGTCCCTATCGATCGATGTGGCTAAAACTCAAATTCTATATGGTGCTCTGCGGGTCGCATATCTCACTGTAGCTGACATATAGGCCCGAAGAACTCTGGACTATAGAAGTGAACCGTAAAAGCCTAGAGGGTGAGCAGAACCGTTTTGAAAGATCTCGAGTCTGGCTCTGCTCCCTGGATTAGAGCTCAGAACTGCCCTTTCAGCCAGCTCCCCGCCCCTTTCATCTGTCGGTATCAAGGGGGGAAGCCTAGCGTGACTCGGACCCTAGCAGTGGGAAAC
>NW_007077210.1:0-1185 GCF_000164805.1 Carlito syrichta | reverse complement strand
TGTTCAGGCCTGTCCCCGAACGTCCCGGCACCCCGGGCACAAACCAACTACTGCAAGTCCTGGCCCTCCCCCTCCCCTGCATCTCCCAACTCTGAAAATATTTTTTGTTGTCGTTATTATGATGGTTGTTCAAGGTCCACTTATGAGTGAGTACATGTGATACTCAGTTTCTGCTTCCATGAAAGGTCACCCAGTAGTATAGACTCTAACTCCATCCAGGTTTCCGTGAACTTCTTGAGTTTGTTCTCGTTGTGACTGCATAATATGGCATTGTTCCTACGTACCACATATTTTGAATCCAGTCCTCTTTAGATGGGCAGGATGGTTGGCTCCATGTTCTTGTTACTGCGAACAATGTGGCGATAAACATACATGTGCAAATATCTCTTGGAGAGAGGGATTTCGTTCTTCCTGGTATGTTCCCAGTAGGAGGATGGCAGGGTCGATTTTTAGATCGTTTAGGAATCACCAAATGTTTATCCACAGAGCTGGTCCGAGTTTACACTCCCACGAGCAGTGTAGAAGTGTTCCCTTTGTGTCATTTCCACGCCAGCATCTGTCGTTTTGGGAATGATTGATGATAGCCATCCTGACTGAAAATTGGTGACTCCTCAAGGTCGTTTTCACTTGCATTTTCGGATGACAAATGAGGCTGAGCTTTTTCAAATGTCTTTGGTGGCTGCTTGTATGTCTGCTGTTGAGATGGGTCTGTTCATATCTTTTGCTCACTGTGAAATGAGGCTGTTTGTTTTTTTCTTGTCGGCAAGTGGCAGTTCCTTGTAGTTCCGAGATGGTCATCCCTTGTCAGATGTACATTCGCAAATATATTTTCCGCATCTGTGGGTTGCGTTTCTCTTTGAGTCAGGGCCTCACTCTGATGCCCAGACGGTACTAGAGTGGTACAATCACACCTAACCACAGGGTAGACCTCCGGGGCTCAGGCAATCCTCCCAAGCGGCTGCAACGAAAAGCCTATGTCTCCATGCCCAGCTCATTGATGACATTTTGGAGATAGAGATGAGGCTGCCTGAGGTTACACAGTCATGTTTCAACTCCTGGGCTCCAGCATCTTCCCTCCTCAGTCTGCCAAAGTGCTGGATGAGAGGGGGGAGATTCCATGCCTGGCCTACCCTTAGCGGGAGTCGTTTTGGTCCACAATGAAGTGTGCTTTGATTGCGGGGATAG
>NW_007077209.1:0-816 GCF_000164805.1 Carlito syrichta | reverse complement strand
GCCTGGGTATGGTCCCCACTGAACATCCAGGCTTCCAGCAGCAGAGACCCACACTGGTCACAATCCAGCATCCTTCCTAGGGTGATAAGCCAGCCACTTACTGGCAAGTTGCTCACATTAGACAACTTTCACAATGAAAGGAAGGGTGTTTTGTCTCTGTACCCTGGATATGGATTTGCCCTCCTTGCATGCAATGTTTTTGTCTCAACTACCATCCATGGACTTACAGAAATCCTTATCCACAGTATTCAACACAGCATTACTTCTGACCAAGGAACTCACGTCAGAACCAAAGAGGTGCAGGGATGGGCTCAAGCTCCCAAAGTGCACTGGTTTTACCATGTGCCACATCATCCTGAAGCAGCTGGCTTGATAAAATGGTGAAGTAGCTTTTGGAAGGCTGTTACAGCACCAGCAGGGTGATGATACCTTACAGGCCTGGGGCAAGGTTCTCCAGAAAGCTTTATCTTCTTGGAATCAGTGTTCATCACGTTATTCTTTCTACAATAGTCCAGGACTCAAGAGGTGGAAATGAGAGTGACACCACTCATCATTACCCCTCACACCCCACTAGCAAAATGCTTGCTTCTTTTCTGCCTAATTTTATATCTCTTCTGGTATAGAGGTATTAATTCTAAATGGACTGGTCCCATTAAACCAGAGGTTAAGACTACCATGTGGCCATTTGGGGTTTCTTCTGCCTCTGAGTGAAGAGTTCAAAAAGGGAGTTATGGTATCGGCTGGGGTGATTGATCCAGGCAAGGGAACCTGGGGCTACTACACAGAAAAGCAAGAAAGACTACATCTTCCAGGCTC
>NW_007077208.1:0-368 GCF_000164805.1 Carlito syrichta | reverse complement strand
GACCCTTCCGCCTCGGCCTCCCAGCCATTCACACGACGGGATTTCCAAAGACACCCGAGGAATCCCGATCGCACGGGGACAGCCGTCGCCAGCGGCGCGCCTCTTCGTCCGGGTGTTCTGCCACCCGAAGGGCCGAGGAGCGGCATCAGAGCGGCGCGCTCGGCCCAGGCTCCGAGACACGTCGCGCGGCGAGTGACGGCGGATAGGCATCGCGCGTCCCGGTCTTCGCTCGGCCGGCGCGGCCCATTTCCGGCTCGGGTCTCCTCAGGCAAAGTCCACCCCGCTCGGATCTGAGACGCGGACACCGGCCGGCCGCGTGTCTCGAGGGACGTGGAACGGCCCCGCCTCCGGGATCTCCCGGAAGAGCG
>NW_007077207.1:0-830 GCF_000164805.1 Carlito syrichta | reverse complement strand
CGGCTTCCTTCCCCCATCTGTTGCCCACTCACAGGATTGGAGCTCTGTGCAGGGCCGGGCAGGCCGGGACAGTGGGGTTCAAATTGTCTTCACGCTGCTTTTCTTGTAGAGCAGAGGTTACATGCTGGTGGCGATCACCTGTTAGGACCTGGACACCTGGCCTCACTCAGCACCCACCCCTGAAGCATGGATGTCACTCCAAGAGAAGTGGGTCTCTGTCCTTCCCGTTGGCTCCCGCGCATGGGTTTGGAGAAGGTTTTCCTCGCAGTAGAGGCACTGTCTATGATCACAGCACTCTGAAATTCTCACTAACAGGTCTGGCTACTTTTCAAGGAGACTATGTGGCAAGAACAAATGCCAGGGTGCTCTCCGCAAAGTTGAGTGGTGAATGTTGGTGGTGAGAAGGAAAGGAAACTCATAGAACCCTAAGGGAAGCAAGCTAAATCGTTGGCTATGGACAGCTAGGAAGTGTATCCCCGCAATCAAAGCACACCTCATTGTGCACCAAAACGACTCCTGCTAAGGGTAGGCCAGGCATGGAATCTCCCACCTCTCATCCAGCACTTTGGCAGACTGAGGACGGAAGATTGCTGGAGCCCAGGAGTTGAAACATGACTGTGTAACATCAGGCAGCCTCATCTCTATCTCCAAAATGTCATCAATGAGCTGGGCATGGAGACATAGGCTTTTGGTTGCAGCCGCTTGGGAGGATTGCCTGAGCCCCGGAGGTCTACCCTGTGGTCAGGTATGGTTGTCCCACTCTAGTACCGTCTGGGCCTCAGAGTGAGGCCCTGACTCAAAGAGAAACGCAACCCACAGATGCGGAAAAT
>NW_007077206.1:0-739 GCF_000164805.1 Carlito syrichta | reverse complement strand
GTCCTTGGTTGTCCTGTACAACACCACAAGCTACCAGACGTAATGTCTTCGGTGCTCACTTGTTGGGAGCCAACATCTATAGCTACATGGCTGAGGCCTGTAAAGGCCCATCTGGAAGATCGCCTCTGACATAGGATATCAGTTATACCTATGATATTGGCGTGTGATTGGTGACCAGTGTGCATACATGGCAGTAAAACTTACAAGTGAATCTCAGTACACTTGATGGAAGGTGCATGGCGGAATTGTTTTTGTCTTTCTAAGTTTAGCTTCTTTCTAGATATTTTTTTACTTCTATTTCCTGGTAGACTGGGTATTCCTTGTTCCCGAAAGCTGTTTCCCCTAGGGCTAAGATTAGAAACTAAATTACCATGATAGTTCTGTCCCCTGCCCCTAGCCAGGTAGAACGTTTTCTTTTGTTTCGTTAATTACCGAAACTCTGTCTGCTTCAGCCCATGGCCGCCATCTTGGAAGCCCTGCATTTCCTTGTTCAAGAGTGTGACAGCTACTATTTGATTTTTAGAGTAGACTTGTTGGGATAAAATATATACATATACACTCATAGCTGCGTAAATCTATGCTTGCTGTTTTGATTCCTTTTGCTACATTATTCAAGTGTAATAGTTACTATATGATTTATAAAAGAATTAACGATAAGGTATTAGCTTAATAGGATATAGCATAGTATTAAAGTCCAATAACTAGATCATATGAAAATTAAAGTTTAGACATATGAAAG
>NW_007077205.1:0-741 GCF_000164805.1 Carlito syrichta | reverse complement strand
TTCCAGACATCCAATCCCTACGAACCTACGCCGCTACCAGGCCACCTCTACAAGAAACACATAAGAAAGTACTGAACACAGAAGAAAAAGAAAAAAGAACAACAGCATTCTTCACAAGAGTACAGGCAAAATATTAAAAACACACATGAGCCAACTCCAAAACCCAAAGAAAGACAACAAATAAACAGGAACAACTCTGTAAGAACCTTATGACAGGGATCAACTTTTGCATTTCAATTATTAGCCTAAATGTGAACAGACTAAATGCACCACTGAAAAGACATAGATTGGCAAAATGGATAAAATATCATCAGGCAACAATCTATTGCCTTCAAGAGACTCACCTCACTAGAAAGGACACCCACAGACTCAAAGTAAGAGGATGGGAAACAAACTTCCAGGCGAACGGAATATAAAAGAAAAGAGGAGTAGCCATCTTAATTTCAGACAAAATACCCTTCAAACTATTAAAAATAAAAAAAAATACAGACGGCCACTACATAATGATAAAAGGCTCAATCCATCAACAAGAAATATCTATCCTAAGCATATATGCACCCAACATAGGTGCACCAACTTTCATAAAGCAACTTCTTGGTAAACTAAAAGAAAGATATTGACTCTAACACTATCATAACTGGGGACTTTTAATACCCCACTCACAACCCTAGACAGATCATCAGGACAAAAAATCAGCAAGGAGATCCAGACCTCAATGTGACTTTGGACCAATGGACTTAA
>NW_007077204.1:0-755 GCF_000164805.1 Carlito syrichta | reverse complement strand
TTTTGCCTTAGCCCACAAGTTCAACTTGGCAAGATCTCATCTCTACGGTAAATCAAAAAATTAGCCGGACGTGGTGGCGTGTGCCTGTAGTTCCAGCTACTCGGAAGGCTGAGGCAGAAGGACTGTCTGACCCCAGCAGGTTGAGGCTGTGGTGGCTGGGAGCAGCCACTGCACTCCAGTCTGGGTGACACAGTTTGACTCCAACTCCAAAAAAAAAAGGTGCTGAAATTACAAATTTATTTCCTCAGTCAGGGCCTCTTTGGCCTGTGCCTTTTCCTCACCTTGCTATCAACTTGTATTTCCCCACTAGGGGCATTGCTCACTGCTTCCAGACCACTTTGCTTCTTCCCTTAATCTAACCGGAAAACGTACTTCTACAAACACTAACCAGAGGTGGGTGTGGAGATAAGCAGGGACTTTCCTGATAATAAGCAGGCATGAAAATAACGAACAATAATCCAAACACATTCTCCTAAATGCCAGAGAGAGAGGCCAGTGAGGGTGCTGCGAAGACGGAGAAAGAGAAAGAAGTTTCTTTCAAACAGAGCGCTTGGGGAAAGGAAGCCTTAATCCTTGACGGTAGGCATCTGACAGGCAGGAAATGGGAAGCAACGGTGCTGAGCGTGGAAGCCTAAATGTGGGAGTGTTGGGGGTGCCAGAAACTTTGCACTGGGTGGGTACCTGACAGCATAAGGAGAAATCCCATACCAGTACGAAATCTCATCCACGACACGCGCCCCCAAGAAGCTCCCACA
>NW_007077203.1:0-775 GCF_000164805.1 Carlito syrichta | reverse complement strand
CTCCAGTCCTCTTTTGATGGGCAGCATGGTTGTTTCCAGGTTCTTGCTATTGTGAACAATGCTGCGATAAACATACGTGTGCAGGTATCTTTTTTATAGAGTGATTTGTGTTCTTCAGGGTATATTCCCAGTAGGGGGATTGCAGGGTCATATGGAAGGTCAATTTTTAGAGCTTTTAGGAATCGCCACACTGCTTTCCACAGAGGTTGCACTAGTTTACACTCCCACCAACAGTGTAGAAGTGTTCCCTTTTCACCACACCCTCTCCAGCACCTGTTATTTTTTGAGTTGTTGATAATTGCCATTCTGACTGGAGTTAGGTGGTATCTCAGTGTGGTTTTGATTTGCATCTCCCTGATGATTAGTGAGGTTGAGCATTTCTTCATGTGTTTGTTGGCTGCTCGAATGTCTTCTTTTGTGAAGTGTCTGTTCATGTCTTTTGCCCATTTTATAATGGGGTTGTTTGTTTTCTTCTTTTCAGTACGCTTCAGTTCCTTGTAGATCCAGGATGTTAAGCCTTTGTCAGACCTAGAGTTGGCAAATACTTTTTCCCAGTCTGTGGGCTGTCTCCCTGCTCTCTTGATGGTTTCTTTGGCTTTGCAGAAGCTTGTCAGTTTAATAAGGTCCCATTTGTCTATCTTCTCTCTTAAGTCCTGTGGGTTTCGGGTTTTGTACAGAAATTTGATGCCAGTTCCGATTTCCATGAGAGTATTTCCTTCCTTTTCTAAGGTTCTTATGGTTTGAGGTTTTACATTTAGGTGTCTGATCCATTTGG
>NW_007077202.1:0-405 GCF_000164805.1 Carlito syrichta | reverse complement strand
CCGGCTAAGTGTTTGATTTATTGTAGAGATGAGATCTCCGCAAGTTGCCCAGGCAGGTCTCGAACCCGCGGGCTCGGGTAATCCACTCACCTACACCCCCCAAAGCGTGGGATTACAGGCTGAACCACCGAGCCCAGCTGGGATTGTGTTCTCGATTTGGATCCGAGCTCGAACGCTGTCGGCATATAGACATGCTATTAATTTTTGAACATCGATTTTGTATCCTGGGAGTTCACCGAGGTCTCATATTAAGTCTAGGAGTAATTTAGGGATGTCCTTACAGTTCTCTAAATATAGAAACAACCGTATCTCTGTGAAGAGACATAATTTGACTTTCTTTTTTTTTTTTTTACCTGGATACATCTTATCTATCTCTATTGCCTGATTACTCTGACCAGGACTTCC
>NW_007077201.1:0-788 GCF_000164805.1 Carlito syrichta | reverse complement strand
CCTAGCCTTCCTTAACCCAGAGGACAGTGAAGGCTCCATGAACAGGAACAAACAGTTTGGAAAACAAATTCTGTCCCAATGGCTAGACAGCCCCCAGACTTTCCCCAATTTTTGGTGGGGGGGAGGGATTACGGGAGAGTTGCTTTCAAACGCGTCATTGGAACAATCATGTGGAATACTCAGTGCCCCCAGGCTCTGAGTCCAGCTCCCTGTGGAGAGGTCAGGGCTGCTACTGCCAAGATGCCACCAGCAGTTGGCACCCATCGCCCTAAAGTCACCCTCAAAGCTGCTCCCACGGAAGGATACTGCTGGTGCCACTATTGTTTCCCGTAGTCAGGAGATCCCTTCAACTCCCTCTTAGATCCACAGACCCCAGAATAGAGCAGTCTGTGCCCCCAACATCTCACCCATATTTGGTGAAGTGGGCCTCATCGCTGATCATGGGACAAAGCTTGGTAACAGACGGATTGCCGCTTAGAAGCTCAGTTCCTCCCCAAGACTCAAGCATTGTTGATAGGCTCCATCTGGATCCCCAGCTTCCTTTTCTCAGGGTGGGGTTCTCCACGGGGATATTTTGTTTCTCAGTACACATGGGCCACTGGCCAACTTGCCACTCAACCTCACAGGTCAGTGTGGACCCTAGGGAAGGAAGGCATGCTTGAAGTCCTAACCCAGCTTACTCTTCTAAGGACAGAATGCATGTCTATCAGATGTGTTTGCTGTTGTTTTCTGCACAGTAAAAATTTTCTCATTGAACATGGGAAAATTGCCTAGGAAAAAATGACACA
>NW_007077200.1:0-671 GCF_000164805.1 Carlito syrichta | reverse complement strand
TTCTGGGTTCGAACGGTTTGTACCATGTTTTAAATTCCAACTCCGGCTGGTCTCGGTGGCTCGGTCTGTGATCCCGCACTTTGGGAGGCTGAGACGAGGGGACCGCTTGAGCCCGAGCGTTCGAGTCCCGCCCGGGCAACTTGGCAAGACCTCAGCTCTACGATAAATAAGTAAAAAAAAAAAAAAAAAAAAAAAAAAATTCGGCCGGGCCCGGTAGTGCGCTCCTGTGGTCCCAGCTCCTCGGAGGGCCGAGGTGGAAGGATCACCAGAGCCCATCGGGTCGAGGCTGCAGTGGCCAGAAGTGGCCACCGCACTCCAGTCTGAGTGACAGAGTGAGACTCCGACTCAAAAAAAAAAAAAAAAAAAAAAAAAATCCCATTTTGATGACTGACACATGGAGTCACTTTCCTCACAGGTGGATACGCTCGTCTGTTAGGTACCGGCGTCTCGGTGGGACCGCTGAAAATCTTAGGTGAGGGATCCTTGTCGGAGCCTCCCGGATGGTAGGTCAGACCCACCCGGGTGCGGTGTGCCATCCGGTGACTCTCGAAAGACACAAAGGACTGTACGGAAGTTAGATGGGATGATATAGTTGTTTAGAAAGTAAATTAGACAGAAGAGAGAGGCGATCCGCCTCCCCGAGGAAGGGGAGGGGCTCAGAGTTAGGAAAG